>NC_135569.1:2155399-2240399 GCF_964340395.1 Glandiceps talaboti
ACCTACGTTTGCACAGCGTAGTTGTTCCAGTATAGTGTCATCATTTCGCCAATCCTATGCAATGCAGGGCTTCACTACATCACACTCGTCTAAATGAGTTCGTGGTCTGTATCAAACGAAGGTACCAGTGTTTTAGAACGACCAAAGTGACTCCCCTAGACTCTCCGATCACTCGCCAAGTCGGTGGTGTGGGGTAAGGATCCCATTCGGATAAATCCATATGAAGCTACCAACTCAGAGAACATAGTTAACCCTCATGTCATTACTTCGAGAGTACAGACAACCGATGCCAAAAATGATAAAATGCCATGAAACAATAACAGTTTAACACAATACCGTCACTTAGCAACCAGGAAGAACTGGCGTAAACATGGGCCAAATCCACAACAATATAATACACAGCCTAGATATTACATGCTTTAAAACTATGGTAGCTTTCTGTATTTAGAATATTCTCTTATCAGTTAAAAGTACAGTCAGCCCCAGTGACAAGATAATTCACCACTTCCATTAGATTTTCTTTGTGGCATACTTTCATTCACGTTTTATTACTATCAAGGGTAGACTATAAAGATATGCCGTGTTGTTCAGTCCTATCAGACTTCTAAACCACTATAAGATACGTCGTGTTGTTCAGTCCTATCAGACTTCTAAAAACCACTGTAAGATACGTCGTGTTGTTCAGCCATATCAGACTTCTAAACCACTATAAGATACGTCGTGTTGTTCAGCCCTATCAGACTTCTAAACCACCATCAGGCTTCTTTAATCAGAGCTGGCCGATAACGTGGCACCTCAGACCACTATAGAGAATAGTCGTCTGAGGTGGTACGAATGTCTGCATCTTACAGACTATTATCAAGAGCTGCGTACATGGCATATACTGTTTTCGGTCGACCTTTGACCTTTGAATGAAACAAGAAGAGATTTATATTCAACAGAGTACTGTGAGGTGAGCAGATAATTAGGTAGTCGAGACTGAGATTATTAAGCCAGCATTGCACAGCTTGCATTAGTTTCCTGTCCATTAACACTGATATAAAGAACTTTCTTTAAATATATATATCCACACTCATGTATAGTATAAACACTACAATATACTCTTCCGACTGATTTAATTATAAGCCTAGTATATGTGGCCTTTTATCGTAGTCAATTTGTTATACTTCTGCTATGAACAGCAGAGAGCATATTCACATTCATGTCGATTACATTTGGCTCTCAATGAGATCTAAACACTATTTTATGGCATCAATGTTTACATTCTTAGACTAATCATTGACTATTTACTTCATTTGCACTGCTAACATTTAAAAAATGAGGTTTATGAAAATGTCTGTATTTCCGCGTTAGCGTTATTGTCACAGTTGTTTTTTATGGAGATTGAAGATTTTTCACTACCCGTTGCCTTGACTTAGGACATTATCTTACTACATTGAGAGTTTTTAACTAAATAGGCTACATGCCCGATTCCTTGGGTTTGTTACGCATGATTAGTTAAAGTTGTTCCGCCAGATAATATGCTGAAGGTAAACACACATATTACTAGAAGAATTTCCAAACAAATATAAGCAATTAGAAGTTACATAGCTGCTAAGCTTGAATATACTAACATATTTCTGGTCAAGCCAGCATCATGGTTGTTATGGCAACATGTAACTCGACAATTGTGTTACTTCTTTGTAATTATCTCTTATAAGAGATTTTGAGTAAAATTGCTCACTTTTCCCCCCAAGAAATTGTTTTCCGGAAAATTTAAATATCGTTTATCAAAAGGCTTCTTTTCTCACCACATAGAATTGTAAGTACCTTCAGTCTATTACCATGTGGCTTTCAACTTATCTACACTAAAATGACATTATTGGGTAGTGCTCGCGATAATGATCAAACTAGATATTATCTATAATTTTCTTCTTTCAGCTAAGGAAAATAGTGATTACTACTCAAAGATGGTTAAATATCACACACAATATCATTTAAACTAAAAACGTGGTTTCCTTGCCGCTGAGTTATATGAATCACACTTTAGGACAGTATTAATTTTGAACTCAGATTCTAAATACTATTACCCTTGGGTCCTATTTCGACTACATCACTCAAAATTTTCAGACTTCTACTGTATGACTTTACGTCCAGGGTGACGCGAAAACGTCAAATCTTTGCAAAATTGTATGTTTCGAACTCAGAGGGTAAATAATTACCTAGTAGTATATTTTGAACAAATCACTCAAAATGTTCAGACCTCTCTCTTCATTGATGTAGTGCTTTATGCCCTTGTTGACGCAAAAACGTTCAACTTGATTTATTGCTCAGAAATCATATTTTTATTATATATTAGTTCGGAATTTAAAGACCCATAGAGCATCAACATTAAAACGAGGACTGAAAAAATCCCAGTTGTCGGCAGAGCTGTATATAAAAAATTGGTTCAGAACAAAAGAATAGTCCTCGCTTATCTTTATGACTCTACAGATGAGATTATACTAATCCGAAAACCTGGGACTGAAACCCTGGCCTTTAAGAAGGAAATAAAAGTATACCAAAAGCCCGGGACCGAAACAGCCTTAAAATCTTACCGATGGCAACCAATACTAAGGTCATCCAAAGGGTCAAACTTACCATAAAGCAACTCTTATTTTGAAAAAAGGTAAACGCACAAAATGCATCAATAATGGGGAAATTGTCATCTATGAACGACAGTAACACTGACGACGCACAAGTGAAAGTTCAAATAAGGTCATTCTAGCAGTGCATTATGGGATCGAGATGAACTCTCACTCTCTATCTCCTTTATCTATATATAAATATACACAATGGCTACTGCTGCTGTGCGGACAAACAAAAGCCTGCTGGAATGCATTGACGAAGAACATCTGACTTGTCAGATTTGTTTACAGCGTTTTACCGATGCCAGAGTGTTGCCATGTCAACACTATTTCTGTAAGAAATGTCTATATGAACTATCTAGTGGTGATAGAACCATCATTTGCCCAACTTGTCGTAGTTGTTGTCAACATCCGGGTACTGAGGTTGGTAGTTTACCAAAATGTCTGCCAGTTAACGCCCTCGTTGAATTACTAGAAAGTCAGAAAGTTGGGTTTATTTGTGATGACGTATGTGAATGGTGCAGGGAGAAATCGTCTGCTGTGCGGTGTATTGAATGTAAAAGTAACCTTTGTAACACCTGTGGAAAAGCTCACGAGAACATACGATGGACAAAAGGTCACAAGCTATTGCCGCTTCACGAGTACAGAGAAATGAAATCCAAAAACCTTATGTTCGACAAGGCGATGGTGTTCTGTGATGTTCACGAGCAATCCGAACTTAAAGTTTACTGCCAGACATGTAAAGAATCAGTTTGTTTTGAATGTGCGTTGTTTGATCATAAAACTCATGAACACATTCGCCTGAAAGATGTGGCAGAGGGCGCCCAATTTGAAATGAATAATCACGTTTCAGATGTCATGAAAAGACAAGAAGAAATTGAAGTTTTAGAAAACAAATTAAAACAATCGTTAAATACTTTACAAGATGTCAACACTACAGAACAACGTAAGCTTGAGAACTGTGTCAAGGCATTGATAAATGACGTCACAGAAAAATTTGAAAATATCAAACGGAAAATTCAAGAAGATATAGCGAGTAAACAACAACTGAGACAAACTGAATATGAAAGAAGGTTGCAACCACTTGCATGCCATCTTAATGATGTGGAAAGTTACAAAAAGAAGTTGTCGGAAGTGAATTACATACTACAACAAACCATGATACAGTCGCCCGCGGTTGTCATGGCAATGCAGAAAAGTGTTAGGGCGAAAGTTCAAGAAACAATTAATACTTGGCAAACCTACACTGCGCAAAATGGTGCGCATGCGGCTGATAGTGTTCAGTTTCTAGCTTTCAGAGAAGATGAAAATGTTCGAAGCACCTTGAAGGCATTGACATTGGAAAACTTGCAAACAGGAGTCTTTGAGACGCAGTCAGTGGATATTAGCGTCCCCAACGGTTGCTGTGCCTCCAGTGACACAGGTGAGAACGAGTATGATACAGTCGATTCACACAAAGCGATGGAAACAGGCTCAAACAAACATAACGAGATTGAAAACCCAGGTGGCGTTACACGATACAAAAATACAAGAAGCATTATTTACCCGAGAGAAATTTCAGACGTAGAAACGCACGCGAGAATGATTGCAGAGTTTATGAAGACACCCATGGAAGAGGGAGACACGTGGTACCTGATCGATAGTCGATGGTTTCAAAAATGGAAGAGATACGTTGGTTATGACAAGGATACAGACGAAGTAGGACAACTTTCAAGTCATCCCGGTCCAATTGACAATTGTAGTCTTATGAAGGAAAACAAGGGAACAGTTCTAAAAGAAAAGTTGGTTAGTAATGTAGACTACGTCACAGTTCCACAGCAAGCCTGGAAAAAGCTAACGACTTGGTACGGGATCAATGAAAACCAACAACCGATTGCGAGAAAAGTTGTCGAGAGTGGAATGTTCGTTAAACACTGTCATGTCGGGGTTTATTTGACGGAATTCAAACTCTGTCGGTACCCGGATGTAGACACAGTTGTGACGAAAGAATTCAGCAAAGCAGACACCATCAATTTCATTGAAAGCGAAATGCGAAGTATATTTAGTATTGCACAAGACAAAACTACAAGAATTTGGTGTAGATATATGGGTGATACTTATAAGTTTTTACTTGAAAAGTCAATTACAGTACAGGAAGCAGATCTATACCAAGGTCAAGTGTTAGTTATAGAAATTCAAAATAATGACGGTTCATGGCCTAAAGCAAGTAAATAGTGTTACCCTATACAGTCTTACTACAACCCTTGCACTAGTAGTGTCTAGAAATGTCGTTTTATCAGTAGTGGACAATTCGAACTGGCTTTGAAGGTGCCAAAACATTTTCTCCTTGGGCCTAAAAAAATGCTTGGATCAAGTTACCCGACCCGACCTAGTTTCTCACTGCCGACCTAAACTTTTTTGACGTATTCAAGAAAAAATAATAAAATCGCTAAAAGTTGATGGCGCTGATTTTAGGGTACGGACATGAAAACCAATTTGATTTGATTTCTTGTACCATATCATGTCTACAGCTACAAAAATATGTTTATCCACAGACAATGTAATACTGTTTTGGTTAAGGCATATCGAGTAGTTTGCATATAAACAAAACAGTTTTATAAAGTGTAAAACTGATTTACTGAAATTGTTGTCAGCTTTCTGTTAGAACAGTTTTTCTTTACATGTGTGAAATAAACAAATTTGTATTATTTATTTCTTAATGTCATCTGATTGCATTATTGGGATCATGTGATCTGAGCTATCAAGCTACAAATCTCTGCATCAAAGTTGCGACAATCTCTACGGCAGATCTCCGCGGCAAGGGTGCGTAAGGAAATCTCTGCATCAATGGTGCGACAATCTCTACGACAGATCTCCGCGGCAAGGGTACGCACAGGAAATCTCTGCATCAAAGGCGCGACAATCTCTACAGCAGATCTCCGCGGCAAGGGTGCGCACAGGAAATGTCTGCATCAATGGTGCGACAATCTCTACGACAGATCTCCGCGGCAAGGGTGCGCACAGGAAATCTCTGCATCAAAGGTGACGTGCAGCAACAGAGCTAATTTGAATGGCATTTTTCATTTGCTACAGAGATACCACAGAGGGGCAGCTATCTCTGTAGTCTTGCTGCTAGACGTTCGGGCTTTCTTTCGATACTATAAGTGAACGAAGTTCGCAGTGAGGGCTTGCCTTGGATGTTCCATCCTCGATAGCGATGTTCGGTCGTGTGTCGTATTTTATTGGAAGAACATCCGAGGTCTAGCAAATAGACTACTATCTCTGCTGCAGAGATGCCGAAGGGGAGCAGCTATCTTTGCGGCATATATAGATACAGCAGAGGTGTGGCAAATACTAAAACTGGGTGAGAAACCTGCAGCTGCAATTTTCATAAGGGGTAGTACGAGTTATTCTATAGATGGGTTTCTATAAGTCATACAATGACAATCTAACTGAGATATTGTTGTATGTATGGTGAGTATGGTTATCACGCCATATGCAGTATTCACTGCTGTATGCACAGATGGCTATCACATCGGATAGTTACAATATTTGCATACTCACTAATAATTACCCACAATCCTCTAATTGTGACCTACAAATGTGTATGCTTGGTATGTGTTTCACTAATTATAATACATTATCTGCATAATATTGTTATTGATAAACTTGTTATAGTGCCTAATAGTTGAATAGGATGCACACTTAATCGTTACATAACGTTTTTTAAAAAATCCATTCACCATTGATGAGTTATGTAAATATCGACATTAACAGACATAAGACAGACATTACACGACCGAGAGAACTGCAGAATGGCATGCATATAAAAGAAAAAAGTTTACAATTTGTGATATCATCACTAAAGGCTCCTGCATAGCACTGTGCATACGTACCTAGGTGGTGTGCACCATCAACGGTGTATTTTGGAAATGTGGTTTACTCAACTTCCAATTCGAGTACATACACCATCTTCACTTCCTCATTTTGCACGAAGGCGACAATGGCTACAGGTACAGCAGGAACAAACAAAAGCCTTCTTGATCGTATCGACGAAGAACATCTGACTTGCCAGATTTGTTTAGAGCGGTTAACAGATGCCAGGGTGTTGCCATGTCAACACTATTTCTGTAGACACTGTTTGGTTCGACTTACTAAAGGTAAACCCACGGTCAATTGCCCTACATGTCGTAGCAGTACTAAACTTCCGGGTAGCGGAGCTGATAGTCTACCAAAATGTCTGTCTGTAAACGCCATTGTAGACGTGTTTCAAAGTCAGAAAGCTGATGACAGTGAACATGGTGTCTGTGACTTGTGTGAAGAAAGACCACCTTCTGTACGGTGTATCGATTGTGCTGTCAGTATTTGCTGTA
The DNA here is from genome assembly GCF_964340395.1 of Glandiceps talaboti. Lineage (NCBI taxonomy): Eukaryota > Metazoa > Hemichordata > Enteropneusta > Spengelidae > Glandiceps > Glandiceps talaboti. The sequence continues at coordinate 2,162,358 of NC_135569.1, forward strand.
CGTGTGGAAAAGCTCATGAAAAAAGCCGCTTGACTAAAGGTCATAAACAAATGAGACTCGATGAGTACAGAGAAACTAAGTCTAAAAGTCCGAACTTCGACCAGGCTGTTGTCTACTGTGACGTACACGAGGCACTCGAATTGACTGTTTTCTGTATAACATGTCAACAATCTGTTTGTTCCGAATGTGCACTTTTTGATCATAAAGGTCATGAGCACCTTCGCTTGAAAGACGCCGTAGAGGGCGTGAATACTGAGCTCAGTAGACATGTCTCAGCTTTGGAAAAAAAGCAGAGAGATAGTGATGCTGTGGAAAGGAAACTGAATCAGGCTCTGCAGACGTTGAAAGACATCAACACCAGAGAACAAAAAAAAGTTGACAAATGGGCAGATATGATAACGAAAGAAGCAACAGATTGGCTGAATGACGTAAAACGGCAAATTAAAGAAAACAAATCCAGTAAAGTGCAGTATCTTCGATCTGAGTACAAGAAAAAAACATGAAATACTGATTTGCCAATTGAAAGACGCCAAGAATTACCAAGACAAGTTGACAACATTGCATTCCTCGCTACAACAAACAATGATGCAGTCACCAGCTGTAGTTATGACAACACGGCATACACTAGCAAATACAATTCAAGAAACCTTGGCTGTGCAAAGTATGGATATGAATGATATTGACAAAGTTGAATTTCCTTTATTCAAAGGAGAGAAATCACTTAAAAGCACATTGAAGACACTGAAATGGGAAGGACTACAGACAGGAACTTTTGAGAGTCAATTGGTTGATATTGAAGACAGTGTTCCCTGCAGTCACAGTGGCAATACAGAAGCTAAGCCTGCTGTAGTAAATATGCTAGCTGTAACACAAACAGATAGCGGGATCAATATAGTACAGGAAGCTAACAAGGTTGCTGGAGCAGTAAATGATGAAGCAAATAAACAATCTGTTGCTCTTTTACCACCAGCAGATATCCCAGAACTAGAAGAGCAAAAAGCAATGATCAGCAGTGAACTTTTAAAAACACCGCTGAAGAAAGGGGGCACGTGGTACCTGATTTGCAGTCGATGGTTTAAACAGTGGAAGAAATATGTTGGATATGACATCTTTGATATGTTTGGAATGGGAGAGCAGTCAAGTTATCCTGGGCCAATTGATAATTCTGGTCTCATGAAACAAGGCAGGAAAAATGTTATAAAAGAACATCTAATTGATGAATTAGACTATGTACTACTCCCACTACAAGCCTGGGAAAAACTATCAATGTGGTATGGTATCAGTGAAGATCAGGAACCAATTGCAAGGAAGGTTATAGAAAATGGAATGTTCGTTAAGCGCTATAAGGTTGAAGTTTATTTGATGGAATTCAAACTGTGCCAACACACTGACATAGACACAATAGTGAGGAAAGAATTCAGCGAAGCAGACACTGTAGGTTTCATTGAGAATGAAATGCGACGTGTATTCAGTATTCCAGAGAACAAAACTATAAGAATTTGGTGTAAATACATGTCAAATACGTATGAGCATCTAAATAACAGGGAAAATACAGTTCAAGATGCTAACTTATACCGGGGTCAAGTGCTTGTCATAGAAATCCAAAATGACGACGGTTCATGGCCTAAGAAACATAAAGAAAACAAGTTCTAGATCAGCCACCATAACATTGATGTCAAGGCAATACTTAGTTGCCCAGCAACACTTCATAAAGCAACACAGTCACTCATGGACATATCTTACAACAGTGGAAACCAAGCTTTCAGCTTAGAGAGACAGACACAAGTGGGAGATATGGTGTCTCTGTTGTGTAAGATATCTGCCTAATCACCCTGTAATCAAGATTAACAAACACTGGAAGTCTCCAAAAATGTACACAGGAAGTCACCACAAATGCCATCTCATAGTGGCAACATCCATTTCATAGCTAAAGGTCTCACAGACAGTGGATGAAAACATCAAATTCATCCAGGTGTATTACAGTGTACAAGTAGTACAAATTAGACAATATTCACTCATGTTTTCTTTCATTCCATTGTTGTAAAACCATGGGCCTTTTCATGACACCATACAAAAAAGGTATTGCCAAGAGGAGTTTTTTTGTTGCATCAATAAATGATTTCAAAGTTGTATTCAACCAATGGCAGGCAAGCATTTACATGTACAAGCAGAACTTTGTTACAAACATGGAAAGTAAACAAATAAACTGTCACCATAGACGTTGGAGAGAGACATTTTGCTACAGTTTGTTGTAAGTAGAGAGACAAATCAGACACTGTGAACATGTCGACAATGAAGAAGTCAGTAGTATCTTGTTACCATAGCAACGATATCTGTCAAGGTCACTGATTATACACTGTTAGCAAGTCGACAATAATCAGTCAATGAATTCATGTCAATCATATAGTTACCATGTCAACAACAATTAGTCAATGAATAATCAGCTACTGAGCACATCAGTCATAAAACTGTTACCATGCCAACATTAATGAGTTAATGAATAAACTGTCACTGAACACGTCAATCATAAATTCTTACTACGCCAACAATATAAGGCAATGAACACGTCAATCATACACAGTTACCATGCCAACATTAATGAGTTAATGAATACCAGTACTAAGTGAATGAATACACATCAATCATACATTGTTACCATGCCAACAATAATGAGTCAATGTTTTGAAATCAATGACACACTATCACAAGTCAGAAACACAAAAAATACCAACTTGTAAAAAATAATCATTATGGAAATAAAAAAGACGAGTAAGCCTTGATGTCCTCATGTCTGTGAAGTGGTTGATATCAGTAATATTAATGTAAACATATGTAAAAACTGGCGGAATGATGTCATTTACATATTACAGACGGTTAATCCAGGTGTCAGTACTGTTTTCAATGGCCGATAGTCACGTACGACATGTGATTGTATTTATGTGGATAACCAATTTCAAGTGAACACGTTCACACAGTCATAGTTTTAACTTGAAATATGGCAACACAAATGTGATGACAAGTTTATCCGTCACTGGGTCGTTCTTGTTGGGTGGCTAAGTTCACAACTTCATTTGAACTTTTCAGGATTCAGTTGACAATGTTGAAAGTCCCGTTAGTTTCAGTCTTAATTCTCAATAAAATTTAAACAGTGGACTATATTTCGTGTAAAGCCTCTGTACAAAAGGTGAAATAACTTAGTTTGGTTATAATTATGACCACTGGACTCGTGTCATTTCGTGAACGTTTTTCGTACCTTGATTAGACAATGTGCATCTTATCTGCAGTCCAAAGAATAGGACGACTTTACCGAGATGTACCATACCTACCAGCGACCTCCTAGCCCACTGAGGTACGACCAGCTAACGATCACGGTATCTCAACAGCGCAGTAAACATGATAGGGCCAACCAAGTTTTTTAAACTGTTTTACAAACTATTTACTGTCTGTAGACCTATTCTGTGTTATGAATTTCACTCCTTACACTGCGCATGGGTGAACTGTGTGAAATTTTATGCACGGAACATGTACAGGGGAACAACAGTGAGGCCGATTTCTTCAAAATGTTTTTTATCCATATGAAACATAGAAAAGTCAATTCTACTAAACATTGCATTGCAATAAAAATAAAATTATGAAAATTGGACAACATAATATAAAACCTGAAAGTCAAGTCTCTCTGGGGTATACACACTGAATGAACATTCCCCTGTGTCTTGTCATGTCAGTGTTCGTATAAAGTGGACATTATTTCATCAATGCTACGCCAACTTTTGAAATAATGTGGTTACTGAGCGAAGTTCATTATTGATGTTTCACGCAGTATAAGCTTAATATATGCCTATGTCGTCAAAGTTTACATAAGACGTTTCCTAAATGTGTCCTTACTTTGTAAACAAATACTAACCCATCCCAATACATAACTCGGTAACACACAGTGTGAATGGAATAAATAAACACAGGTTTAATATCTAAAACATTTACGTTCTAAAGCTTTATTTCTATGTATTGTTCAGTGTTTAAGGAAAATCTTCCCTGTCGGCTTTTAAAACGTTGGAATTGATAGTATACTGTGTGTGTGTGGTCATTTGATATGTTATTGGCACAGTGACAAAGTGTAACTATTCTTTGCACGACAAACCACGTGAGATCACGTGACTGATTACATGTCATATAACTTAAGAATGGGTGTATTGTCAAAATCTAAACGAGTGACGTAAATAACTTTTTCTGGCCCATGAAAAAGAAAGGCAATATGGCGGTAACCGAAACAGATGCGAGCTTACTGGATAAAATCGACGAGGAACAGCTGACTTGTCAAATTTGTCTGGAGAGATTTACCGATGCACGAGTTCTTCAATGCCAACATTACTTTTGTAGAGAGTGTTTGGCAAGACTTTGTGGCAGTGGAGGTCGAAATCTATGCTGCCCCTCATGCCGTACTTCCTGTCAGCTTCCCAGAAGTGGGGTCAACGGCCTTCCAAAGTGTATATCCGTGAACGCATTCGTAGAGCTACTTAGAGTAAGAAGAGAAGTCGGTGAACTTGGTACGTTTTGTGAAGGATGTGAAAAGAAAGCTGCGGTAGTTAGATGTATTGACTGTGCATCGAACTTGTGCGATTCTTGTAAGTGGGTTCATCTAAGGACTAGGTCAACTAAAGGTCATAAGCAAGTAACTTTACATGAATATGAAAAGACGAAGTCTGAAGCACCGCATTTTGAACAATTGAGTACGTTCTGTGACGTTCATGAAGAAAACCAGTTAAAGATTTACTGTTTGACTTGCAAAGTGCCTCTGTGTGCTGAGTGCGCACTGTTCAATCACAAAGCACCAGACCATCAACACATTCGTCTGAAAGACGCAGCCGAAGGGTTACACGCAGAACTGATTGACAATATCGAAGAAATAAGTAGCAAACAGGAGGCAAATACTACAGCGAGGGAGAAAATACTGGAAGCTATTAGCATTTTAGGGAAACTCCACACCCAGGAGAAGTCTAAGATCAGTTCCTCTACGAAAGACTTGTTGCAGAAAGTAACGCAAACCCTGGAAAAAGTAAAACGCTTAATCCATGAGGACAAGACAAAGACACTCGAAGAACTACAAAATAAATACGATTCGACGCACAAAGACTTACTGACTAAACTTACTGAGGTTGAAAATGATGGAACCAAATTATCGAAAACACAGTCTTCTTTACAAAGGGCAACCAAACAACCAGAAGCAATTTTGATGGCAGCAAGGGAAACAATCTCAGCTCAAAGTCAAGAGGCTTTGACATTGACAATCAAACATAATGTTGAAGAAGTTGAGTTTCTAAATTTCGAAGAATCTGACATTCTTGACAGTGTGTTGAAAAGATTGGACTTTGAAAATGTGTCGATTGGTTCATTTAGTGACAGATCTGTCGATATCGTAGAGGGTGTTTCTATTGAGAGTACCACGTGTGATGCAGATAAGGAGGACCATGGAGGTATAAGGAGAGACCAAGTAACGGATCCAGATGGCATTCGTTTCTATGGTGATGGTCTCGCAACTTCGGATGTTTTTGTCGGGGATGAAAGCGATGTTGTATTTGTCTCCCAGGCAACGAATACTGAAACAGTAAACACTGATAGAAATTCTCCAGATTTTTCTCAAAATCCAGCCATCAATGATGATAATCTCACAGATAAATCACGTGACGTGTCACCTGTTACTTGTACGACAACAAATGCGGACATTCAAGAACCGGAATTTCCCGAACAACCGGAATTTCCCGAGCTAGAAATACAGAAAGAGTTGATATCGGAACTTCTGAAGACAACTGTGATGACTGGAGATACATGGTACTTGATCGCAGCAGAATGGTTCAACAAATGGAAAACATTCGTTGGATACGGTATGTGGAATGTGCCTCGATTAGAGGGGACTTCTAGTCATCCTGGTCCCATAGATAATGCCAGTCTCTTTAAAGAAACAGGACTACCTACTTTGAAATGGAATGTTCTGGAAGGGTTTCACTTCAAGCTCGTTCCGAAACTGGCTTGGTTAAAGCTGTCAAGGTGGTACGGTAAAGTTGAAGGGCAAATTCCACTAACACGGAAGGTAATTCCAGGTACACAGTTTGGGCAAAGCGAGGTTGAAATTCATTTGGTCGAATTGAGACTATCGAGACACGCTAACCAAAACAGGTCCGTTTACAAAGAATTCAGCAAATTGGACACAATCGGTAAAATCGAAAATGAAATGCGGAAAATATTTAATGTTGATAGAAATGTTGATACGAGGGTAGGCATCCAATGCGAAACGATCCGGTACATGAAGCCACAACAGAAGTTACTGCTTAACAAGTCATGCACCGTCAAGGATGCTGGGTTATATAGTGGAGCGCAGATAGTGATGGAGGAAAAGAACGCCGAGGGTTCGTGGCCTCCATGTGTACAGACAGACACGCAGCAAAAAATTAAAAAGAAGGGAACTCTCACGCTCACAAAGATAAAGGCGAAACGATTTGGCGCACAACCACCTGTTAAGAGAGATTCGACGTAAAGACATCGTCGCAAACCACGGCCTGTTTTACGGCAACGTTCTTAACGAGCCTCCCACAGGGAAATATTAACTCTGGCTTGCGAGATTGCGTAAAGACGGTAATCTAAAAACAGACCCATTCGCATTTTCGACGTATCGTAATACAGGCAAAAACGTTTACCTTACGATTATTAGACTCAATGTTCAAAAAAGCAACATTTTATACTATACGTGAGAGATCATAGACAGTGGAGATTTGGACTGAGTTTTCATTATAATCAGTTTCTTAGATTTACATTTGCAGCGTGTACAGCGTTATAACAGAAACATAGTACCAGTATTTACATTACAGTCACACCCTGTCCATTTATGGTTTCAACGCAACTTGTATTTTGTTTGATGGTGAGATTTAAGAATTATTAGTTTCTGAACGTAAAATAGTGATAATACATTAGAATTAACGATATTCGAATTCATACAAACAACAACAACAACAACAACAACAACAACAACAACAACAACAACAAATGCTGGACGACGACGAAAATAAATTAAAGCATGACCAAGTTTGGAAAATCTGGGCGTTGGAGGGGTTAGGGACAATCGCGCAATGCCACACAAGTTCAATATAAGCGAACTTCGTTCGTTTAGGGAGGGAGGGGGTCTGGCGTCAATGCGATTGCTGAACTTCATTTTCGCACTTATAACCAAATTTCGAAATCTTTCACGCTTCAATGATAACAGGTTCTGTATTTACTATTGAGATGTTGATAAGTTGATTAAAATTTACTACTATGTGAGATACAGTGCTGGGTTTTCGGTAGTGTATTAATGTCACGGTTCACCATCACTGTATCGATCGCAGTGGTGGTGTAACCGGTGTGACATGGTTTACATCATATATAAACGTGTGATGTCGTACTTGTGAATGTTCGTTTAGAGGGAGGGGGGGGGGGTGTCCTAAATAAACTAAGTTCGTTTATTGAGTTTGTACGACTTTGTGCGATCATTCCTTAGGGGATAGGGGTTCCTGGCAGAATGACAAGACTGACAGTAAGTCTAAAGCTGATAGCTTTATTACTAAAAACTCTTATGAAAGTTACACTAAGTTCACCTCTTTATCTAAATGAGTGAAAGATCCAGTTTTGGCGGGAAGGTTTCAATCACATTCTTGTGATTGGATACTAATCGAAAGATATGATTTGATACTAAGTTTAGAAATCTCCTTGGTGGCATTTTTGATTAGATTCTACATACTCCCAGCCACGAAATGACTGGCATTAAACAATTGATATAAATGAGATATAATATCACGGGAGGTTTCTAGACTTTGTAGCCAATCATAGGACGGGAGGTTTCTAGACTTAGTAGCCAATCATAGGACGGGAGATTTCTAGACTTAGTAGCCAATCATAGGACGGGAGGTTTCTAGACTTAGTAGCCAATCATAGGGCGCGCCTTCGTAGTTGCGTAACAGCACTTGCGTATTTGTGTAAAAATGTATAATTCCGTATTCTTACAAAGTACTAATGGAGGCACTGTCTAGTCCCTGTACTGTATCGACACGATTAGAGTACGTTGGCATCTAGACTAAGCTCAGACCACGTGGTCTGAGGACTAAGTAAGAGTAGAGTAATGACGTCATCTGTTCGGGGTTATCAGCCTGACCACGCCCACAGCGGCTGATCTGTCAGTCTTGCTCGTGACCTTTGTACCGAGTTACATAATCAAATACAAAAACAACGTGACGTCACCAGGACAGACCGATTTCGTCCATTCCTGAGATGCAATGGTGGACATTGGTAATTCTTAAGCTTAAAACAATAAAAATATAGTCTCTTTAAAAGGCCAAGGTTTCACTCCCAGGTTCTCAAATAATACAGTGTTATTTTATAATCATTTATAGCACTACGTAAACACTATATAAACATTTACATTATTATTATTGAAGCCACAGACTGCATCAAGACTAATTCACACCACACCAATACACGCCGACAAAACCAATTTCTGTGAACTAAATCTTTATTCTTTGTCATATTTAACTCTACGACTCAATATTTTCAGAAATTACATCAAATATTAAAGTCAATATTCGTATCATAATTGTAATTTACATCAACACATTTTAAATACGAAGGAAAAAAATTTCAAAATATTTTTCTAAAAAAACAAAATATACTCTTAATGTTAAGAGTAAATTTTACACAAGTCTGCAGGATAAAGATAAAATCTCTGTATATATGAACAGACACCAAGGCCTGTAGTAAATTTAAGTGACAACACAGCTAGTTACGGACAAGTTTATTTTTATTTTATTTATTAAACTTTGACAATAAGTCAGGGAAAAAAAGGTCATGGTGACATGGGTGGCAACCCCCCCCCCCCCCCATTACAGTGTACAGAATCTACATTCCCTGCATGTTTTTCCAATTTTGTGTAATTTGATTTCATCAATCAGTAGGGAAATATCCCTATTGAAAGCAATCAAGTATTCCCAAGTTTCAATGTTCACTGTTAATTTCGGTGACATTTTGTTTGGTTAACATGTTTATGGAATAATAATAATAATGGTGGCGACATGAATGAAAAGCAAGGGAGTACTGTACCAGCCCTACTTTCTGGCCAAATGCATTGACACATTATAAAATAGTCCCTTATATATATCATATTCGCCGACATCGATAAATAAAATAATCTCGATAAAAAGAAAAATAAAGATACATAGCTCCATAAGTCTGAGATACTTAGCAAATATAAGTATTTATTTCCTGGCACAACTGCATCAACTTAGGTGGTCTGAATAAATGTCACAATTTAGGGAGCCTTGAAACACCTGACAAAAACTAGCCAATGAAAAGAAAGTATTCAGAAGGTGGTGATTCCATCCATTAAATGGAGAGACTGGACAGTCTAAGTAGGGTACAAAGTTTCTTATAAATTCCTCAAACCCTGTACAGTGACGTTAAGAAAGAAAGGCAGTAATCACAACAATACGACAAATGTCAGCATTGTTTTTGAAGGATTTTTCATCAATAGTGTTAAGGTTGTTAGTCGTCAAATGTCTTCTTTGTTCCCTGGAATTCTTGGATTCCTGTTCTGGGTCTTGAAAATCCACCTGTGATTAAAAAACAGATATTACAATGAATGGTATAAACATGCAGTGATTATTTCTTGTGTTTGATATTAGAACTTTGAATAATTGGCAGTAAGAATGAGATATGTAGTGACATGAAATCCCATCTCATTGTATTTCCTATCCCTGTCATTGTACCCTCCCCTCCATCTCATTGCACTCCTTCCCTATCTCATTGTACCCCCCCCCCCACCTCATTGTATTTCCCACCCTCCCCATCTCGTACTTCCCACCCTCAGTTCTCATATCAAGCTCGTAAACCACCTCAACTTGAGTGGTCTGCTTTAAAACGTGTATTTTTGTAGAGTCTGGTGGCGATCACCGACTGTTTTAGGTGTAGTTACCAGAAAGTTCTAAGTATACAAATTCTACATACCTCGTCCACCACCTCTGCCACCTAGAAATAAAACATATCATCAAGATGGTCAAAGGAGAGATCACCAATAGGTTATCAATGAAGTTGGCCTATATATAGTGTTTTGGTTACAGGTTGGTAAAATCTACAGAATTAACACAAATCTCTACCACGAAAAACTTAGTGAAGCTGTTTTATCAAATAAAAATCCAAAATAAATACCAAATTCTCATCCATATGACCACTTTAAGAGTTGTACTCCAACATATACCATGCTATTAGAGAGATCCTGGCTCATGTGGCATTTATGCTTCTGATAAGTTATCAGTTACAATGTATGTCTTTGCATGAAACTTGTCTTATTCCGGTTTACCACAAGCAAGCAAACACATCAGTGTTTTTTTTTGCGAGTTGTATTCTTGCACTGTTCCTTACAATTAAACACTAAAACCCACCTCTTCCAAAACCACCTCCTCTTCCTCTACCACCACCACCTCTTCCTCTTCCAAAACCACCACGTCCACCCCCTCTGCCTCCCGGTGACCCAAAGGAACTCCTTTTCTCTGCAGCAAAGTCAACACGGATGGAACGGCCGTCTAAATCTGCTCCATTCATTGCATCCATTGCAGCCTTGGCATCATCAGCACTACCAAAATCTACATATCCAAAACTGGTAAAAGAAAATTAATATTATTTCAAGGTCACTAGTAGTACCGAGTTTTTTTAGTTTTTTTTTACATTTTTATTAATAAATACTACAAAGGTACAAAGAAAATTATACAAGAAAGCTAAGAAAGCATTAGATGAGAAAAACCAGATCAGATCAGTTTTGTGTATAAAAACAGTTGAAATTAAACAACAGATAAAATGACTTCATATCAAATGTAACAGTATACTCTCTTTCAATGACTTTTATAGACCAATATGTGGCCATTCCAATGTTGACAATTTGTAGATCATGTTTTCTGCTAAATGACAGCAGACAACAGACCCTGCAACTGAGGGTCTATGAGCAGACTTGACTAACGAATGATAAAAGTCACAAACACTTGATATGGATGCCATGGACCATTGTGGAAAATCATGCAAACATTTTACTTTAGTGTTATGAGTTGTAAAATGTTCCTGACCAATTGCTGGTACAACATATGGAAATCTATGCCAGTAACAACTTGTTCTTGTCTGTCCAAAAGTGAACAGTACTTACCCTTTGGACTTTTGTGTGTCTCTGTCTGTAATAATTCTGGCACTTTCACCTCCAAATGCTTCTTGAAGCGAGTCTGTTGTGGTGTCAAAACTCAGATTAGCCACAAACAGCGTCTTTCCTGGTTCTATGACAAGAAAAAGAGAAATATTAGAGAAACAAGTCTTCTACGTTCAAAGACATAGCCCCCAAATGCTATTTAATGACTGTGAAATATGGTTGTATAGCTAATAAAACCATACACCATACATAGCAATGTCTATTCATTCATAACATACAGTAAGTAAGAATCAAGTACAATAATAGTGTTCAACAGCTCCAAATAGGGAACTTGCAATCCAGACTGAGCATGCTCAGAGGCAAAGGACTATGGGATTGTGATTATCGTAATACCTACTGTGGAGTTATCATTAGAATAAACCTTGCATAAAGGTCAGGCAAACCATGAATTGATTAGTTGTGGTTATAAATTATGTAAAAATATAGTTTATTATAATGATTGATTAATATTCATTATATTTCCCATGATGCAACATTCAAGATGGCAGATTTGCCAGTTCCCTATTGTTGCAGTGTCTAATACTACCACAAGAGAGGATGACGGCCCCACCCATCAACCCCTATAAAACTGAACATCCTTGTTTGTAACAGGTTCTGTAGTTGTACCGTACCATAAGGCAAGTATTGTTCTTTGAAAACTAAGCGAGAGTGGAGAGATTCTCAGACAAATGCCTCGATTGATCATCAAGGAAATTACATGCTCTCTGGGGAGAGCACATTGTCAGGCTCGTCATCAAATCATCACAGAATTTCACCACTCTGTTAATGGGCTAAACTCAGTTAAAATACCAATGAACTGTATTGCAGGTACTGAAGACCTGCTTAGGTAAGAAATCCAGCTAAAAATGGATCTCAAAATAGACTAACAACAAAAAACACTGAAGTAAAGCACTTTCTCTATGTGCTACACTCATTTATAGCATTCATATTACAAGTAACACTGGAGTAAAGCACTTTCTCTATGTGCTACACTCATTTATAGCATTCATATGTAGAACTGTGTTCCGTATTATCAGTAAAAGATTAGGTGTTGAACCATGGATAACAAAACCTTCAAGCCCCTGTGGTCTAAACGATATAAAATTATTTACCTGATTTTCTTGGTGGTCCTCTCTGTTGGAAGCCGCCGCCGCCACCACCACCCATAGAGTTCCTTTTGCTTTTTTTCCCAATAAAATCAATGACTAATGTTCTTCCTTCAAGGTCTATTCCCTGGTATTCTTTATAAGCTTTCTCAGCTGCCGCCTCATCAGCAAACTCAATATAACCATGTCTGCAAAGAATGAACATGCAAGTTCCATTAATGTACACTCACAAAACAGCAGATGAGAGCAAGATTAGTCTTGATTACCCAGAGTCACTGCTGGGGGACGCTATTGTGGTGACCATTTTGTCAAAACAGCAGATGAGAGCTATAGAGCTATTAGTCTTGGTTACCCAGACAGCTGGGGACTAGACTACGAGCCAGACAACAGTCTCTGGAAATATAATCCCAAGTCGCCCACACCAGAAGTCATGCAATTTAAGTTTTGAAAAATTGGCTTACGAGGACTGGTTTGTAATTAACACGTACCCAAATGCTTGTGATACACAAACCTATCATGAGGGCGAGTATTAGCAAATATTTTTACGCAAGTGAAATTGCTTATAAACTCTGCTTGTGCCATTTTAATTCATAATCTGCCTAGTTACGTGTCAAAATAAAAGTTTATCCGTTTTGTGAGGTTTAACATCACAAATTTGATTTAAATTGTTTAAGGGTATCACCATGGATACCATTGGCACTAACCACTTCGTATAGTGTTATTTAAACTAAATCTGAATTTCAATGGGCAGTCTTCTTGCATTTGTGGTAACAATAAAAATATAAATACCCTCTTGATCTTCCGTCTTCTCCCATGGGAATCCTTGCATCGATGGATCCTTCGAACGTTTCCTGCAATGTCTCTGCTACAGTGTTGTAGTTCAGACCTTTACAGAATAAGGTTCTGGCATCACGGGCATCTGAAGGGGGAAAAGTTAGGTAGATTTAATATATTTTTTACACTTTTTTTTTCATGTGCGAGTATCTAGTTAAAATAGTTGGGATGTTTTCTACAAAGCCCAGGATTTGTTTTGACCTAAAATTTGTGTTTATTCTTAACCTTGGTTTATCATACAAGTTAACTTTATAATTCCAGATAAGTATTGCATCCCTCATTTGGGTGTAATTGCAATAACACCCAATAAATAGTGCCAATGACACTGCAGCACAACTGTATTAACACTGTGTAAAAATTGTCAAACATTTGCATTTGTGTCTATTTGTTTTTAACATATTTCAATGAATATTGATGAGATATCAACTAGACACTATTGCATCCCCCCCCCCAATCCTATTAAAACCACACCACTTGTGTATAGTACCCTACCTCTATCTGGGTTATCTGAACCAAATGATCGGTCACCTCCCCCTGACTTCCTCTCAAAGCCACCACCACCTGATCGTGGTTTAGCTTTCTCCAGTCTGATTTCATTACCATCTACACACGAGTTATTCAGTTCCATAGCTTTCTCATAATCATCAGCATTGGCAAGATCTGCATAACCAAACCTGCAAGATATCAATCACACTGTCACCATGGAAACAACCATATGTATTGTCAATAATTTTGTGTGAAGTGAAAATGATTTGTTTTTGCTGTGTTTAGCAGTAAAAGTGTCACAACCTGAATTTGTACAAATGATGGACTTTGATCGTAAATGTATGTATACAACAGTAATCTGGTTAATGTGGCCATATGGATGAGACTTTGGTATTTATTTTGGATTTTTATTTGATAAAACAGTTTCACTATGTTTTTTCTACTTGAAAAAATAAAGCGAAAGAACATATACCAAGTCCATGTTCATAACTCAAAAAGATGCAAAAAGTGTAAAAAGTTTGTTATTGTACGTACAATAACAAACATTTTACACATTGTTTAATGTTTTGCACTTTATTGAGTTCCGAACATAAACTTGGTATATGTTATTTCGCTTTATTTTTTCAAGTAGAAAAACATACTGAAGCTGTTTTATCAAATAAAAATCCAAAATAAATACCCAATTCTCATCCATATGACCACTTTAATGCTAACCCTTTAGCTATATATATAGCTTTGCTGGCTCTTGTTTTTAACCCTTAAAAAAGACTATGTAGAGTCAAAAAACGTCAAGATTCAAACAAAGCAGAAGTTTTAACCAGACTTGGACTTGTCCTTTTATTCAAACTCAAGATATTTGATTAATGTATTGAAAGACAAAGTGCAAGTGAAGCTATCTTCCCTTCTGCTTGCATTGATTCTTACATCTGATGTTTCCACTCCCCCATCCTCAAATAGTTTAGCAATGAAGTGAAGCTATCTTACCTTCTGCTTGCATTGATTCTTACATCTGATGTTTCCACTCCTCCATCCTCAAATAGTTTAGCAATGGATTCATTAGTGGTTGCCTTGTTCAGGTTACCAATGAAAATACTGACGGTTTCTTCTGTAAGAGAAGATCAATACAGTTTTACAAACCAACTACATTAACCAGCCGCATACTCTAGGGTGGTATTTAATAAACTCTACGTTAATCTCAGGATTTATAAAGTTACTGATAAAATGTTTCCATGGCAACCAGCAGCATACTCTAGGGTGGTATTTAATAAACTCTAGGTTAATCACAGGATTTATAAAGTTACTGATAAAATGTTTCCTTGGCAACCACTTCTAAATAATGGCTGCAATGGTTGTAAATATCTGTACAGTTTAGGTCTACTTCAGTTCAAACTCTGTAATATCTGTAACAGACCTACCTTCATCTGACTTCACTTTTTTGGGTGCCGATGAATCATCATCTGTGTTCTTTCTCTTCTTGGCGACTGGCTTCTTCTCTGATACAACAAAGAATACACAAGGTCACAAATTTTGATAAACAAATCCTTCTTAGCATTTTGGAATGACAGACTCGTATAACATTTCAAGGTTATAGCATTCACATCAAGTGTAATATGTTTCAATTGGTTTATTTACAAGCCTGGCATGTGGCCTTTCTAATGTGGTCAATTAACAAATGAAACAGTATACTTTACACTTGATATGGATGCTATAAACACTTGTGGATGGATACAGAAAACCGGTATACTTTGGTGTTATGGGTTGTACTCGTCTCCGTACTTCCAACATGCTGTGCAACATGTTATTAATCTAATCCAATTCATGCATTTACTTTCTTTGTAAAACGTCATTTGTAAATGCTTTTCTGTTGCTAGTTGTAGAGGATGGCAATCAAGCAAACCTTGCAATTGACCCTCTTACAGCCATCCAAGATATTGCATTGTCTGGGACCTGAATACAAACAAGTACAAGCTAGGAGTGACTGACATCTATCAACCCTTCACAAAACATATGCTTAATTAATAAGATACTTACTTTCTTCCTCCTCTTCATCACTTTCCTCATCAGAATCATCACTTTCATCGTCACTGTCGTCGTCATCGTCGTCGTCATCATCATCATCGCTTTCTTCTTTCTGTTTAGGTTTCTTTGTAGCTACAGTGAGAAAAACAAACAATGACTATTTGATGAGCACAGTTAGGCAAGATAATTTCCATGACCAGTTAGGCAGATCTTGTGAGAGTAGTTAATCAGATCTTGTGAGATTAGTTAGGCAGATATTGTGAGAGTAGTCAGGCAGATCTTGTGAGAGTAGTCAGGTAGATTCACTCCAGCTTGTTGTAAAACAAACCAAAAACTAGGTGAAAACAAACATACCATTGGTAGCAAGTGTTTTTTTCGCAGGTTTTTCTTCCTCCTCTTCAGAATCTTCATCTTCATCACTATCATCATCATCATCATCCTCGTCATCATCCTCTGATGAGGATTCCGCTTTCTTTTTCTGTACAACTGGTGTTTTCTTTGCAGGTTTGGTCTCCTCTTCCTCATCATCGCTATCTTCCTCATCACTATCTTCTGATGAACTTTCCTTTGCTGGTGCTTTCTGCTAGGAATAATTGCAAATGCCATGTGAGCGAAACTTGACAGGAAAAGCATGGTGACTAACATTCTTAGAATTCTAAGCTTCATATTTAATCACCCCCCCCCCCCCCCTGCAGAGTAATTCTTCACCTGCAGTTTCCATCATAACTATTGATGCTAGGTAGGAAAAGTTAGGACTGGACTCATTGCAATGCTTTGTATTACTCACCTTACCCTTGGCAGCAGGAGGGGCAGGCTTAGCTTTACCCTTGGCCTTGCTTTTAGTTACTGGTTCTTCAACTTCCATCTCTTCATCACTATCACTCTCATCATCATCATCGCTATCCTCCTCTGAGGAACTTTCCTTCTTTGCAGGTTTCTGTTGTACACAGATAACAAAAAAAATGTCATTTTTGGAAAAAAAATCATAAAAAATTGAAAATGGCACAGATCAACTTGGCATGAACAAATCTGAATAGCCTCCCCCAAGGGAACATGCACACCAAATATCGAAGAATTCCGACTGTCACTTTCGGAGTAAAAAGTGAAAATATAAAAGTTTGACGGACACCTATGATTCACTCTACTCTCTATACCTCAATACCCACCTATACCTATACCTAAAGCTACGCTTTCAGCTTTCGCTGACAGCGGAGCTAAAAAAGCTAAATACTCAGGGGCCACTGCTATGGCTGATAGTTACACTAGGAAAACTACCAATTACCTAGAAGAATGTCAACGTTAGTCAATTCTTAAATTACAACCGTTGAGTCGAGTGTCTTTTTTTAATAGAAGTGCTGGTCACATGAGACACAGGAATTATGACTAGATACCCTGCAGCTTTATTGTACATTTGAACTATGCAAATGAGGTCACATTGAGCCTACCTGTAGACTTGAACTATCAATACTACACTATTCCACTATCCTAACTGTAGCCTACAAGGACTATCACTACTACACTATTCCACTATCCTAACTATAGTCTACCTGTAGACTTGAAGGACTAACACTACTACACTGTTTCCGCTATCCTAACTATAGTCTACCTGTAGACTTGAAGAACCAACACTACTACTACACTATTTCAGCTAACCCAACTGACATTCACTGTAGTAGCATTGGTCCTCCAAGTCTACAGGTAGGCGAGGTCACATTCATAATAGCACACATTTTTCAGTGAGCTATGTGAATGAGTGCTACATAGCCAGAAACTGATATCTCATAACTTTTATACCTCCACTACTTCACCACTACTATGGAAATCAGTAGCCATGCATTTGTATTTTATTACACAACTCACCTTTGCAGGTTTTCCCTTGGCTTTAACTGGCGCTACAGCTTTGGCCTTCACTGGAGCTGCTTTCTGCTTTTTCTTGGTTACAACAGGCCTGTTAAAATAAAAGATTCTCTATCAGAAGCACCAAAATGTTGGACGTCCGTTTTTGGCCAAGATTGGGTGGGGAACCCTAGTAAAATACCTGGCTAGTTTTTACTCAATACTATCCTTGAAATAAAAATACTGACGACTATTAAGTTCCTGCAAAATATTCCTTTACTGAATTGAAAAGTGTCTCTTTTAGCAAAGAATGATAAAATAATATGGATACTTACGCTACCTCCATCTCCTCCTCACTCTGATAAAAGAACACAAAATAACAATATTAATACAGAATCCATTAGGAAGTGCTCAACATATTGCTACACAAATTAAATTCCTATCTGCATGTTTTTTGTAAAGTAATGTTTATAGCCATATTGAATCAGTAACTAGAAACAATGCCAGTTTGAGGATTACTCATTTTCCTCAGACATTAGAACTTTGTGTTTTTTTTTATATATCTCTGATTGTAGAGCTCTCAGACAAATGCCTCGTTACACATTCAGCATTGCGTCACACTCAAGTGAGGAACTCACCAAGTGAGACATCAGCCTCGTCATCGAAATCATCACAGAACTCTAAATTGTAAGAATCATCCAGCTTAACTTCTATGTTCATTCTGATCTTTGCGAGGGACAATCGCACAATGTCACACAAGCTCAAACTAACTTATATGATCATTCTGATTTTTGCGAGATGATCACACAATGTCACACAACAAACTAACTTGTGTGTTCATTTTGATTTTTCTAAGGGACGATCACATATTGTCACACAAGCTCAACAAACGAACTTCATTTCTTACCTCTTCTGAATCAGAGTCATCAGAAGATTCCACTTTCTTTGGTGGGGGTGGTGCCTTCTTTGCTTTGCCCTTCTTGGCAGCTTTCTGAGCAGAGATGAATGAAATGAATTAGATTAAAAAGAATTCTAAATTTAGTAGTCCAAGATTCGACACATCATCACATCACCTACAGAAGGCACACACACGGGCTAAACATCAATAAATCTGTTGAAATTTCTTTTGTACTTTAATATAATTGCATGTACACACAGCCTTTATATTTTCTACATACAAGTCTCCTTTATATAGTCACATTTTCAGTAGATTTTGAAAACACTCAAAATGTTCAACATATTCGACATGATAGTTATGGTACTATTAACTAAATTTTTGAAATTATTGAGAAAATTGAGGTCATTTTGTGGAAATTATCATTCAGGCAAAGTTTAAGTTTCTTTCACCCCCAAATTGAGAACTTCAAAGGAATGTGTGGTTATGAATATAATTATGCAAATGAGGGCAAGGTTACAATTCACTTTCAAAACTTGCACTTCCATAGCCCTGTTGTGAAATATAACCAACACAATAAAATGACTTAATGTTTTCCTTTTGGTGTTCTGACAGACATTGTGATTAATGATTTTTTTTTTGGGGGGGGGGTAAGGAAACTTCAACTGTGTCTCATTTTCTGACAATGTCAAACAAAATGCTAATAGTTGGCAACATATTTCTTTCTTTAGTGTTGTCTTGGAACTATAAAAATTCAGTAAAAAGATATTTTTATTTTTATGACTAACTGAAATTGATCAAAGTCAAACTCCATTCTCTCTTAGTAGCTACTTTACCTGGTACTATTACCATATTCAGGTTGGATGTGAAGTGTGGATCAGAAGTTGCAGCATGCTTGGACAATGTCTGGCATTGGACGCCTCCCAGCAGCTCAACCAACCACAGACCACCTTCAGAATACAACCGTTTTTCCCAGTTCAGGAAACCCCTCATTGTTACACTTATGACGACCTGTGATGGCAGGCCACGCTAGACCCGCACTAAAGCTCTACATGGTAAAACGCACGTGTTTCTCGCACATGTGACCGCCCCAGCAAGGACCACGCTAGGCCCAACGTATGCTACATGTGGTGTAATTTCATGTACACCGTAACGTACTCAACTAGTAGGTCGGGCAAGACCTACCCTACATAACGTTCTCGACACGTGGGCCACGCTAGACCCACACTGAAAAGTGGTGCGTGGACCACGCAAGGCCCACCCGGTACCCTACAATTTGCAACACTAGAGATCGGCACAAATTCTTTGGCACTGAATTTCGTTCATGACTGATAGCTCGTATAATTTTGGACTTGGTAATCGACCGTGGATCTAGTTCCGTTCCAATCGATCGCCTCAAGGACATTTTGGATAGCACGTGCTGCAACCCAATTCAACGCTGTCGCAGTTTTCTGTTGCAGCCTTGTTTGAATAGTCAAGCTCAACTGTAAAACAGACAACATATCCGAAAAAAACACATTTATTTTCATAACATGTAAAATTTGGAAGATTTTCAGTTGAAATCTTTTAAGTAAAATAGTATGGCATGCACGTTTTAAAATTTAAAAGTCCACGTTCTACCCTGTAATAGGGCTTCTCGAAGATCCGTGCACATTGCATTAAACTAGATGCATTTCAGTCAATTTACAGTTCACGTGTAATAGTAATATGTTTTTAAGACTTACCTCGTTCTTTCCTTTACTCTTAATGGCCATTGTGAAATCAAAAGATGTGAAAATCGAAGAGAACTTGACAAACACTGTTGCTTGCTTGGTGTCGTCGCAGTTGTGAAATACACGTGAAGCGTGGTTGTAGAAATGGATCTGCGCATGTAATTACGCAGGTCTTTAAAAAAAATACGTTGAGCCACAAAAGGGTGATGCACGGGAACGTCGCAAAACAAAATTACGTGTGTATGAGTTTGTGGGATGTTCTAGTCCCTGGGTTTGGTTTCATTTTCACACTTCAAGACAGACAAACAGACGTGTATGGAAAGTCAAAAGAAGGACCGTAACTTAAAAGTAAAGTAGGAAGATAGCATGAGATACACAACAGATACGAAGTCATGTTAATTCCATGTAAAGCGCCAGAGAAACGCAATCATAGAGATGAATAGATAACAAAGTCAGGCTGAGGAGATAAAGTATGCTTTCTAAGTTCCATTTTTACTGTTTGCCTTGAAATATATGTCACGATTAGAGACCGATGTGTGAGGGCGCTCCATCACAGCATGCCATACTGAGACCCCGGATGGGTCGATTCTGAGTCAATAATTTCCCATAGCAGATATATATTTATTTTAAACGGTCAAAATCCCCTCTGAATGTTCTGTTTCTGCATTAAAGACTTATAAAATATGATTTACTTGGGCCCACCCCGGGCAAGAACTCAAGACAGAAAACTCTCAGAACGCATAGTTTTCGAGTAGACAACTAACTTGATTGACGATTATTCACTCGTCACTGGCCGAAAAACTCGAATAGAATCTACATCTTTAAATAGTATAATTAGTGACGTCATTAGATCGATACGCACTGGTAGAACTGAGTTACAGCTAACAATCTATTTCCATGGATGTAAAATCGAGCGCCAAGATATGAGCCTGTTGATTAATTAACAGTTAAGTTATTTAGTGTCTCCTGGATTGAAAAAAAGAGAGAGCAAAGTATGCTCATTAATTATGCATGATATTATGGATAATATTGGAGGCGGACAGAGTGGCTATGTTTTCTAGGACGTATAGCCTCTAAGAAGTTGAAAAGTTGGAAAGTTCACAGCATGAAAAATCGAAAATACGCTAATGGTTTCGTGCAGTGATACCTGTGAAAAATCTGTTTTTCTTTAAAACAAATTTATCAATCAATCAATCAATCAATCAATCAATCAATCAATCAATCAATCAATCAATCAATCAATCAATCAATCAATCAATCAATCAATCAATCAATCAATCAATCAATCAATCAATCAATCAAAAGAATTTGTATAGCGCCATGACCCAATCCGACGTGATGTTCTATGGCGCTGAACAGGAACGATAGTAAATGAATATTTGCCTCCAGTATCAAAATTATCGTTGGCAGACCTGAATACAAAATGAAAAACTATACACACTGTTGAATACGTTTTGGAATTATAGAGAAGTAGAACAGTACACATAATGGCGTCTAACTATACCCTCTATTCTGCTGTTTTATATTTCTTTTACGCGGTAGAATTCATCCGAATATTAGCAATAATTCATGCTATCAGACGCTGGAAGTCATGGTTTTTATTCAACCAATGATGCATGTACTATTTGCTTCATCTATATATACTTTTAGATGAACACAATACAATAAGTTCATATTTGGTCTCACTGACGTCATCAACATCACTTTTCGTTTGATTTTCTGCATCATTTAACTTTTAAAATAACTAAAAGCGTTTCTCTTTTGATTAAGAATGAAAGGATAGTTTGTCAGCCGTGTCCGTGACGTGATACTTCAGCTTTACGACATACCAAGTCAAACGGGGTGCCACCATGGCGATTTATCTTTCACTTGTGTTTACTTAATGTCGTCTTTAGCTAAAAGCCAATCGATGTGTTGTGACAGTAGTTCTCCAAATTCTGGTTTACGTATCTTTTTATCATTCAATATTTTGATAGTTATTTAACATAAAATTAATATATCTTTTGACGTAATCACTAGAAGAATGATGACCCACAACAATTTACGAGATTCACACATTTTTTTCATATATGTAAATAAGAAACTAAAATTCCACCGTCTGTGCAAGTAGATATATGACCTTACGAACGTTGCTATGGTTTTATATGACAGGTTTAATCATTACTTCATTATATAAGTAGTACCCTTTGACGGTAAGGTTCAAGCGACAACGTGGTTGACCCTTTCACGGCAATGTGGTTTACCCTTTGACGGCAACATGGTAGATCTAGACCCTTTTATGGTAATATTCGGTCACAATAGTAACAATACTATTTCAGCTCAAGAATATCTCTGTGTCATGATTTCCCTTTTGTGCAAATATGACATTATTTTCATAAAGATTGTAATATTTTACACTTTTAGTCACATTTAATAAATGACAGTTTTAGTGCATCCTACATCTGCAGCATTCGTACCTTCTTATTGTGTTATGATTTTCTGAAGACATGGACAGTTTGGTGTAAATATTGCTATGAATCAGTCTTATTCAACATATGTATTTGTTTAGCCTTCTTAGACGTTGGGTGGTCAACTTTGTAAGCCTTCTCTTCTATGACAACACTGAAGTCGGAGCACCATCCATCCTTGTATGGTGGCTACATGTTTGTTCAGTCAAGTTAACCATTAATCACAAACATCTAACTCCGACAACTGAAAATCAAAGTTTCAGTACCAACTATTTATATTAATCTTGAAGTAAAATTTTGCAAAAAGCAAATATACACCAGTCTCCAAAATTGGTAGAATGATCCATTGACAAAGAAATGTTAAAATTTAGACTGTGTTGGAGAGATGTACCGTATCTAGGCCCATTGGTGGTATGTATATCATTTTGAATACAAGCTTACCACCCTTGTTGGCTCTTTCTATCTGAACCTATAGAGAAGGCACTTTACTTGATAGGTCTATCTCTTGATTGTGATTACTCATGAGTTCAACATTGGTCTAAAAATGGGGTCTTCTAAAAAGTAGAACGGTCTAAAACAGGGTATTGGTTTTGGGTCAAAATTGGTCTAAAATGGGGTCTGGGGTTGACAGCATTGGCCACACACCCCTACCAGACCTGGCCAGTGGTCCCCCCCCCCCCAAAAAAAAAGGTACATGATAGGACTCACTCTAGAGATTAATCACCCATATTGGGCTGTTGCATTGAAACTGTAGAGGGCTTACTTTAGAAATATCACATCATAACACATATAATTATTCTCCCTTATTGGGGTGTTGTAAGTTAACCTCCAGGGGAATACGTTATTTATTCGGTATGTGTATAACTACAGAGGGTGTACTTTACTTGGTTCACCTATAACTCCAGAGGGCGTTCTTTATTCAATAGGTCTATTAGTCATGGTTACTCAGGCTATAAAATGAAACAAGTGGCAATAATTGTTATTGTATGAACAATATATTTCTTAACAAAAAACACTCACAACAATTCCAACACTAAAGAATTCATGTTTTTCTTTTCCAAAACATTTATCATTTTAACAAAAAGCAAAATATTTCTTCAAAAGAAATGTCCAAGACTCATCTTAGTATTAACTTTCAGAAAAAAAAACTTATAGAATACAAAAAAAGAGAGAAATTCTTGAACATTTCATATTACATTTTCTATAAAATATGAATCTTTACGCTTTATTTCAAACTTTCTTTTTGTTTGAACTAAATACTCATCCTACCAGAACACAACTCAAAGAAATTAAATTTTCTGAACTTTTAATTTTTTTTTTACCATCTTTGAAATGTTAAACATCAATATCAAAACACTTTAACAGTCACTAACCACCTTAACAATTTATTCATGTACAATATAGGAATTCACTTGAGTACATTAAGGTGGTATCTTCCTCATCAAACATTAACAAATGGGATTATAATTTTCTCAGAAGTACAAAAATCAGTTGCTTAATGTTCTGGCCATCATCTTGATATCTGGGTACACTATAAAGTGACTTGTGTCATTCCGCCCTCATTGGGGCGAGTAATGGCTAATGGTGCATCAAGAAATAGCATACCTTACAGACTAGGTGTAAGGTATGACAGATACAATTGGTTGTATGAAAGTTATATTCGGGTTTCTAGATATTGCTGATTTGTCTTCTACACTGTACAACACTTAACACTCAAGTAAAGCATTTCATCTGTTTGTCACCATTTTTAATAGTATTCTATATCAAGTGTAAAATAACGATTGAACCCTTACCCATGCAATTGCTTAAAGAGATATGAAGTTCCTAACTTTGTTAGTTCCCATGATGCCTCACACCTGGAAACAGCAGATCTCTTCTAAGCCAGATTTGTCAATTTCCATAACTACATGTACACTAGAGAGCTCATCATCGCAAACCACGGCCTGTTTTACGACAACGTTCTTAATGAGTCTCCTACTTATTTTGAAATGTAGTGGTAGAAATAATAACTCTGGTTTACGAGAATGTAGAGAACTTGGGCGATGCAGTCTGGGTCAGCTAAACTTAAAGAAATGCCACCAAACAAAATCAGCCTCACCTTTGTTCTCTTTTAAGTGAAATTAGAAATATGGACAAAACTACAAGAGCAGCTTTTCCAATTAGCCTTATATGTGTCACATTTATCTCCACTGTTTTCATATGTAGTCTTGCACTCTTCCCATTCTTACCACTGGAGTCGCTGTACTCACAGAAAAAAGGGGCAGGGATGATAAGTACAGTTATATGACAAGATATGTATATAGTCTGGGTTCCTCATAATAACTGTCCAGTGTCTATGGTTCCCTGTCCTAATTATACCACTGGTGGCATTGTTCAGTCAGGCATGGCTATGTCAGAAATAAGAATGGGGGCTGGGAATGTGATTTAACAGATATATAGTACACAATGCAAGGCAAATGAACATTATGCATTGATAACAAATTCTTATGGTATGATGTCCAGAATAACAGTACAACAGTCATCTGAAGTGCTTGTTGTTTGTTGCATCATGTCATCGCTATAACGATGTAAGCTCTCACCAATCCAAAGTTGAATATGTCTAATCTGAGTTCACTTGGGAACCCCTTTCATAAAAACCATATACACAGGGTACAGTCAGGATAAAAACTGTTTCCAATCCATTAGCTAGACTGTCTACAGCATTGGGGTTGTGACTGCGCTAGCTGTTATCTACTATGAGAGTAAGCTTAGTCACAGATCAGTGCCATGGACAGTTTTAATAGCTAAAAGGTCACAAACAGTTTTTATTCTGAACTTGCCCTGTAGATTCGTGCTTGAAAACAATATCATGTTTGAGTGTCACTAGTTCACATACAGAAAGTTACTAGTTAGGTCATAGTAGGGACCACCTAGGTGTGCATTTGTCAATCAGATGGCTGTGAGCAGGTTCACCTAGATGAACAGTCACACAGTGTGTATGAGATGAGAATACAATAGAAATAGTTGTATGGATAAAAGTTCAGTCCTGTGACACTGTACTTGAAATCAAAGGTGCTTTGAAGTTGTACTTGCTCAAAAGGAATCTTTCCTCGAGGAAATATACATTTTCGATACACTTTTCCTAGTAAACTATTACATCACATTTCGACAAAAACATTATCATTCTACACAGTTTCACAAAAGTTGCAGACAGAATTGGAGAAATTGTACTCGTATCACAAATTGTCTTATCCAAAATAGGAACATCTGTTATCATCAAATGAAATCAAGTGTAACAAAGCTATATAAAAGTAGCAAAGTAGACAAACCTGAATACTGTCGTCCTGAGAAACTGAAATTTGTTTATCATTTGCATATGATTACTAGCATCTGGGTAGTGACCAATACAAATCTCTGTTACAAAAAAGACTGACCAATAAGGTAATAGCTTCAATACACATCTGGGTAGTGACCAATACAAATCTCTGTTACAAAAAAGATCGACCAATAAGATAATAGCTTCACTACACATCAGGGTAGTGACCAATACAAATCTCTGTTACAAAAAAGATTGACCAATAAGGAACAAAATATTAATACACATCTGGGTAGTGACCAATACAAAACTCTGTTACAAAAAGATTGATTAGCTTTCAACTAACATCTGGACAGTCATCAATACAAAATTCTGTTACAAAAAAAGACCGACCAATAAGGTAGAAGCTTTAAAACAGAAAGTTTCAGCAGGTTTTCAGGATGACAAGATGACAAGAATACTGATTTTATGCAAATTTCTTCTGTTACTAGCATCTTGATATTTACCAATGCAAAACTCTGTTCCAAAAAATATATTGACCAATATTAGGAAAAAACTTTTAATACACATCTGGACAGCAACCAATATAAAACTTTGTTACAAATACAGACTGACCAATAAGAAAGAAACTTTAAATACACATTTTGTTAGCAACCAATACAAAACAAGAAATAGCTTTATACACAAAGATTCTGCACTTTTGAGAATCAAACGAATACATTTGTTTGAATGTCTACAGGTGGAGTGTTTAACAGATTATAGAATAGTTGTGTTTATTGTAACAGGAAAAATGATATGCATTCTTCAATCATTTCAGTTGACATGATCAAGTTTACGTACAACTTTTAGTTAACCATTGAAAGTTTCCACTGTCTATTTCGCTACTGAGTTACCATATGGATGACATTCATCCATAGGCAAATTATCAGACATCTAGAAGCTAAAAACACAGTGTCTTCCTCCTAAACATGTGTTTTCATTTTTTTGGCTGGATTTTAACTGTGGATGACTGAAAACATGAAAAATCACTATGTATTGTTTACAGCTATACTTCTAACACAGTTTTGTTGATATTATAGTGATGATGCAAGTTTCACTCTATCAAAGCATTTCCCAATTATTACCCCTCGCATAGACCTACATTATCAAAACTGTCCCTTACATTTCCTTCACTGCCTGAGGAGCACACTAATATTTGCATCTGTTCCTATAAGTTTTAATAAAATCGAGAATAGAGTATGACTTGGACAGTCCTCAGTGTATTTATAAATTTTCACTTATCAAAGATGACCAACAGGTTACAATTACTGTACCTGTAAAGTCGTCATATGAATGAGGATTGGGAGATTTATTTTGGATTTTTACTTAATACAACAATTTTATCGTGGCTTACTTTACTAAATGAAAAATCATTATGAAACAATATATAGCAAGTCCTTGTTTATAACTCAGTAAATTGCAAAACATTTATATGGCCACTTTAAAGGTATTATTGTAGCCAAGTATTGTGGGGAATTTTGGCTCTGGCCTTTCCCCTACCACGCCTGGCATTTTGCTAGCAGCTGTTTATTCAATCCTTAAAATTAGAGTAGGATTTCTTGCAGCAACATTTGAATATGATAATTATGTTTACATCATGTAACTCAACTTCTCTAAGCTGGTTCTAATCACATGGTGTTGCTATTTACGTCATCTCATCGTACATAAAATTTAAAACCTAGGGAGAATTTGCACCTGATTTCTGGCCAAAGCAAACACCCACTAGCGAAATACCAGGCATGTTAGGGGAAAGGAGAGCTAAAAATTCCCACATGATAGGATCTAGGCTAGCATTATAGCAAACTAGTCATTTTCCACTCTCATAGAATGTATTGTACTGTTGCTGCAAACAAAGGCTGGTTGTTTTATGATAAAGTTTTAACTGCTTGTGGTTCATATTCATATTACAACAAGTAACACTGAAGTAATGTACTTTCTCTGAAGTGCTACACCCATTTATAGCATTTATATCAAGTGTAAAAGTATACTGTTTCAATTGGTTTATTTACAAGCCTAGCATGTGGCCTTTATAATGTGGTCAATTAGTAAATAAAACAGTATACTTTTACACTTGATATGGATGCTATAAACTATTGTGATACATACAGAAAACGCTTTACTTTGGTGTTATGGGTTGTAAATCTGTAATATATAAATTACAGTTCTGTATATTTTCAAAACATCTCTACAGCGTAAATGATGTCTATAAGGTACACCATGTCAGGGCGCCCTCATGCATTGCTCAACTTCTTTCACGACAGTTGAGGGCAGTGTGTCTACCAAAAAACTCCAAGACTGCTATCAGAATGTCATCTATAGTTAAGGTCTGTTCAACAGTTGTCTCCGACAAGAAAGAAAGGGAAGTCAAATGGGTTAAAACATCACCAAAAGTTTTCAAAATTAGAGTTTTGTTAACTGTACAACATTTAGAGACATCAGCACCAGTAAACTACACAGACCAAAGTGTGACGAAAAGACATTACCACTGTCACTGGACAACATCCAAGTACGTACAGCTAAAACATGGCATTTTCATTTAACCCATCAAATATGACACAAATCATGCTGAGATATGTTTTAAGACTTTCTAATGAATGCATGCCAAGAAGGGCAAGAGACAATTCTTCTCAGTAAGATGTCAAAACATGTCATAAGTTCATAGACAGGAATTATTAAGACATAACATGTAGAGAATTAACAGATGGAACGAGATATACCCTACACAATCAAACATTTCGATGTATTGACACCAATGACATCTCCCAATCGAAACACTCAAGAACTCTTTAAATATTAACAGTAACAGCACATTGGTCATTTTTGAAACTTACAAATTGTGGAAGTTTTTACATGGTCACAAAATAAGTAAAAATATTTTGAAATTATTGTTTTTAAATCAAAAGTTTCTCTCTTTGAGTTTGTTCATGAATACTTGACAAGTGGATAAGTAACACACTGGAAGACACAACACTATTAAAATGCAAAGTACACAGCATTGGTGGCTGTTGCTTTAGAATCTGGTGTTATCTTTGTAACGTCGTCCAGCATTCCACCAAACATTATCAGTTCACCTCGTCCAACCACCAAAGTATACAAACTGGTTTCTGGGGGAGGTCCGTGTACACATGAAATAGTGGATGGAATTGGCTGTCCGTTTATTATTCCTGTGTTGGTGGCTGCCACTGGTTGATGCATGGGTGAATTGCTCCCACTTGATCTGCCACTTCTGATTGGTTCACTGCTAGAAGAATCAGATGGAGATGCAGGGGGTGATCTGACTGGTTGCCACGTGACATGGCTCTCAGTTGCTACATCAGAAATGTCTAGTACATACATTTGCATAGCACTTCTAGACTGTGTATTTGGGATAAACTTTGTTCCTGAATTGCTACGGAAAGTTTTACGGCAGGGAGAGCTGAAATTTGCACCTCTGTCACGTACATTTGGGCTGGCAGCTCTGCGGCTTGGTGAGTGCTGTTGTCCATTTTCATGTATTGCACCCATTGGTTCATTTGCCAATGCATTGGCTGAATGTTGCCCTGCATTACGCCTTGCCTCATACCGTGCACTAACAGTATCATTTTCAGGAATGTCATTTCTAGCAGCACAAGCACCTGCTTGAGCAGTCCCTGACCGAGTTGGAGAACTACTATTGCTACTCCTTCCATCTCTATCCTCAGTCTTATCATCTCGGTTTTCGTATCGTCCACGAGTTGGAGGTAGTACTGGTTCAGTAAAATTTCTCATAGAACTGTCCATGGAGACATCACTTCTGGTTCGCAAGTGACGAAGTTTGAAAATCCTAGATCTTGACGGTGAGCCAAATGACGTACTGCTTGTGACACACCTCGAGAAACTAGCGCTGTTTGAATAAGTAGCATCCATTGGAGCAGAACCAAGACTACATCTGCGAGACATGCTATGTCTCGGTGATGATTCCCTAGAATCGCTACTAGCACCACTGGACCGACTGGACGTTTCCCAGTCAGAGAAATGTCTGCAGTGCTCTGGATCGGAATAAGTCCTGACGACTGGACGTCGTCGTAAACTACCATGCCTAGTATGCACTGGGGATTCCCTTCCTTCCTGAGATCCATTGCCCCTCTGTGGTGAATGATGACGACAGAATTCTTGATGCTGATTGGTCCTCGGAGGAGACGAGTGATGTCTATAAACATTGGCCCTCAGTACAAAGTTATTTTGACTGTGAGACCTTTGATGTTGTGGGGACGGTTTCAATGGAAGGGTTGGTATGCAGGATCTGTTCTTGATACTCTTGCTGTACACAACTACACGATCACCAACCTAAAAGTGAACCACACAGAATAAATATTCAGCAATTTTACACTTGTATCACAAACTTGAAGACAGACTGCATGTTAAAAAAACAAGAGTCTGCTTGCAACAACAAATTACAGACAAGTCACCTATGGAGGTTTTCATTCTCATATGTCACCACCCAAAATTTATGGAACTCTTGCCACTTGACATTCACCAAGCCTCCAGCCTGGATTATTTCAAAACAAAACTGAAGACTTATTTGTTCACCAAAGCATATGGTGTGCTTTAGCCATTCAGTGATACTGAACAGAACATTGCTCTGGAAATCAGTGCTATAGAAATTTGATTGATTGATTGATTGATTGATTGATATTGGTCAATATTGGTACTTGCATGCACACATGCTTATGACTTGACTATGGCATTGTAAAAGATAACATGATTGTGGACAGCGTCACTGAAATGGTTAACAAAATAGAGGAAAGTTTCATTGATGGTAAACAAGTTTTTGGCCAGTTTCATTGTGCAAAAGGAATCCTTTGAAAGGAAAAGTGTCCCATTACATAAAATTGAGTATGGTTGAAGCAACGGTGATGAGATGGAAAAGTATTATAACTTACTTTACATGCTGGATGACACCAGAGTTGTGGAGCGGCAAAATCTTCATTATAAACCTCTACTTCCTGCCATACCCATGGTATACAATCCATTCTGAGTAACCACATATCACTGAACATCTGTTATTACAACAAAGTGAAAAATTGACTCCAAGTAGGTTTAAAATAAATTGTGCCTCGGACATAAACTATAAAATTTGGCTGTTACTTTGTTCAAGAAACCTCCAACCCTTATCAGTTAAAATCAATAAAAAGAATCAGTGGTCACCATACAAATTTTTTAAATAGCGGTCAACATGATATTAAAATTAGGCCAGTTTAGAATCCAATTTGGCCATTGAATACTGTGTTAACTCCACGGGGAAAATAAAAGATGTTCGAATTCCTTGAAAACAACATCTATCCAAACATTCACTCAAAAGGAGATGTTCATGTCTTTCAAATATTTTTTTGTAATCCATGTTTCTTTTAACTGACACCTCGAATCTGTTTTCATAATTAATATTATTTTTTAATTGACAACATTCTTATTTATGCACTCTAAAACCATGTCAAGATTCTTTATGAGGCTGTATTGAAATACTAAAAACCCTATTAAATGTCCATCCAGTCATCCAGTCATCTAAAAGTAATCTTAAATTTTCTTGAATAATGCACTCTCAAGTGACAGGTGTTGTCTAACGAAAGAAGATATCTATAAAATGAATGCACCGGAATGGGTAACCATCCATGAAGTTAAGTAAGAAATGTAACTTTAATGGATGTAATTTTGTAGACCTAATACACTACTCTGAACCTAGATATGCCCAGTGGCAACTTTATAGTTATTGCAGTGTCTTTATGAGGCAGCTGTCTTGTGTGATAAGAGAAACTTCTAAAGTTAATATACAGTTGGACTGTACAATATGGTTACTTTGGAATGGTGAATTGGAAACGAATGTGACATTTCGATCCGTCTACTGCGGACCTTGATCACGCAATGATTTAATTATTCAGCATTTATGTTTCTCTCTGGACTCGTGGAATAATATGTTCATAAATTTATGGTAGTTGGTATCCTTGGTCCCTGTCCATGATGGGTCTCCTCTGTCTGATGTAAATAGCTTCCTTTACTTTGTGTCTTAACCAGTCCTGTTCTCTGACTAGAACCTTGGTGTTATCCTATGACACATTGTGGCTGTTTTTGTTGCAGTCGTTCCCAACTCCAGTGGTCTTATCTCTTTTTGTGTTTTCTTTGAATCAGACATTGAGTAGGCGTTTGGACTCTACAATATACATGTATGTATGGCTATTATCATTCCAACAGTCCAGAGAGAGACATCAACACTGAATAATTAAATCATTGCGTGATCAAGGTTTGTAGTAGGTGGATTGAAATGTCGCATTCGTTTCCAATTTATCGGTCCAAGGTAACTATATTGTACTGTCCTATTGATTCTTGAATAATATATTCCATGAATA
The DNA here is from genome assembly GCF_964340395.1 of Glandiceps talaboti. Classification (NCBI taxonomy): domain Eukaryota; kingdom Metazoa; phylum Hemichordata; class Enteropneusta; family Spengelidae; genus Glandiceps; species Glandiceps talaboti. Next base: position 2,194,628 of record NC_135569.1, read on the forward strand.
ATATAGCCTCCATTAATATGCAGTTGCTTAAAAGTCTCTCTACAGACAAAATGAACTTTTTTCTGGTTTTATTGTGCATGTCATTATTACGGAGTATAATTTGAAACACACAATGACTCTCTTTACATTTGGTGATTTCCTGAAGTAAAATATGAAGTAATCTCCTATTGTAGACTACTAATCTTGTCTAGACTTAGGATATAAAAGAATGATTCTGAATACCAGGCATGTCATCAATTATGCATAGTACAGAGATTTGTAATATTACGACTTGATAAAATGTAACTTTTCTCACCATGTTGGCGCCACCACATCCCCCGATGATAAGTAGACAGGAGTCGTTGACTACAACCTGTGAACAGAACATAACAGATTAGTACTAGTTAGTTTGTGTTTGGAATATATTGAGGTTTTACAACCTGTGAACGATTCATAGGAGGTAGTTTGTGTTTATAAAATCATCATATTTGTCTGTTACAACAAGGCACATTGGGAACTCTATTTCAACAAAATAGAAATGTAAATCTGAAAGTACCAACCTCTACAGGTTACATCACCCCCTTATCTACTAGAAATATAATATACTCATTTAGAGGCTACATTTCAACACAAAAAGTTTGTTTTCAATCATTATAAACTGAAATTATCACAGAAAGGAATTGGCAAACACTTTTTTAAATTCAGGGCCAAAATCATAACGAATTGTAACACAAGCCAGGGAAAGCTACACCATGAAGCCATCAAAAGAGTATGTATGACATACACATGGTAATATTTCTACTGCTTAACCCCTTCAATACTGAAAACATTCCCGTCAAAATTGTTTGGACAAAATTCTTGTTTTATGTAAGTTTTTGGCATATATCAACTTCATTTTAGACTGGAATTAAAGAAATGTTACTTCCTAATAAAGTAATATTATTGTAATTATGAAAATATTCATATAAATTGGGTCCCCATATTATTTAAAACTCGTCTCTAGTCATGAAAGGGTTAAAAGGATGCCATCAGAACTCTATAATACATGTACATGAAAGTCAGATCTCCTATGAAGAATGTCATCATGAAACTACACTCTAAATGTTTTGGTGTATGAAAAATTTTGTGGAATGGCTATATAAGACGTGTCAGGTAAACTTTTAAGTTGGAATACCGTAAAACCTGGACATTTTGGCTTGAGACTTAATTTGCTGGAAAATAAAAATGCAAAAATAAAGTTGTCATGTACTATTAGAAGTATATGAGTCATCAATGTATGAATATGTATGAGTATTGGATGCATTGCATATTCATACATTGATGACTCATATACTTCTTAGTACATGTCAAAAGTGACTAAAATGCCTTCTTGTACATAAACACAATGAACCAATCTGGTAACTAGCAAAAAAATAGTCTTTGAGAACTAGCTGAAGATTGCATAATTTTCTAGTGATGAAAATATCTAGTTTTACAGTACATTGCAAGGGAAATGAGACAGTATTATAACTCTTATAATTGGTCCACTGTGTTCAGTGCCACTCAATTGACACCTAACCAGGGCTTTACTTGCCCCAAGGACAAGTAGATAATGAAAGGTATCTGTCTGAATTTAAAAGTACATGTGCTTGTCCACACACTGGATATTTTTTTATCAGTCTTTGTCATCATGCAGGTTGCCAAAATGTTCCTTCCAGTTTGACTTTTATTTTGGGATTTTGTTATTAGCATAAACTGTCAACTCAGGAAATCTAAAGACTTATTGTCCATATACTTCTATTCATATGATCAAACATGACTTTGAAAGTTTCTGCAAGTACAGGTAATTATATTTCAATGTACAATAAGTGAGCAGAGGTTTCAAATCAATAACCATGAGAAATTCTACTTGTCCATTGGGACAAGTATTTCCTAAAACCACTTGCCCAAGGCTTAAAATCAATTGTCTGAGACAAGTAAAACATCCTTATTTTGAGCCTTGCTAAACATATATGAAAATTAATATAAATCCTTTGTATACCACTTATTTAATGCACGTAAAGTATGTTTTTGAGATAAAAAAATTGTAAGTATTCAGCTAAAATAAATCCAGCGCCAAAATACACACAACTACAACATGGAAACTCTGAACACATGTAACACAAAGCTATTCCATTAAGCCATCAAAACTCTACGCACAACAGCAAAATTTCTACTTGAAGTACGCCATCAGAACTTTAAGTACAACACACGGACTGCAAATCTCATTAGAAGGATACAATTCCACTGTGATATCCTCCTTGGGTTCTGACAAGACTCAATAAAAAGTCAGAAATGGCAGTAATCTGAGTAACCACCTAATTGCCAGACTGTTACACAGAGAGATCTATTTTTCAAATTATAACGAGCAATCTCACTAAGCTGCGGAATATAGCCCATAACAAACCTGACCCTAAACCTCAAAATGTCATAAGACTTATCTCGGTATGCAAATAAGCCTCTGTCCTTTAAAGTTAGGTAGTTTAACGTCTTGAGATTTCACATACAATAAAGAATCTATTTCCAATATCCAATCAGTGTCAAGATGTACAATTTTCAAAAACGCTACAAAATATCAAAGTTGAGTGGAGACATAACGATAAAAGAACCTACTGTACTCACATAGCGTACACTCACTCAGTTTTTATCTGTGTATGACACGTTTTGCCAATTAGATACATGCAAGAACTATGGTGAATTATACCCTTAATACCTAGATAACGAAATAAACCGTTGAATGATGAATGAAATGTAAATTAAATCCCTTGAGTTCCTTAGCTCATTTCGCAATATACACCCAGTGATGTAGTTAGCTTTTACATGAGAAATTACATTTTTTAATATTATTTTTTCAGAAAGAGAGTTAAATATGGTCAAATGTAAGGTCCACATCTCAGAACAAAATTTAAAGATGGAACCGGAAATCTTGAAACTAATATTCATATTCATATTATGAATCATCATTATATAAAAGTCAGTTTTTGAAAATTATATTTATCTCATGAATGTCAACTTAGGCCTAAAAAAATAATTTGTGTGGTTCCGATTACATTCAATTTTAGAATAGGTGGGATAGGTAGATTTTTTTTCTTCATATCTGAGTGTCTAGTTCAGGTAGTTATGTTTTCCATTGTTTTCCATAAGTTCTCTGTGTTATTGGTTTCTTCCCATCAGATGTACAGCCATTGCAGATTGGAAGAACAGTTTTATATTGTCTTTTTAAAGTTGATGTCAGTTTCTGCATCCACTATTTCTTGTGAGACTTCATACATTTATACTAAGTACCTAATGTACTTGTACATCTCTCTACTTCAAATTTTGACAATTGGTTCATTAGCTTCAGTCAAAAATATGTGAGTAGAATTATTAGTATTCATATTGAAAACACAACACTTATTTTAGCATCTTGATGAAGCTTTTGATGAAAATCAAGACTGTAAACACAACACTTATCTCAGTGTCTTGATGAAGCTAATTTGTTAAAACCAAGACTAAAAACACAACACTTGTGAAGTTATCTCAATGGCTTGATGAAGCTTTTGTTGAAAACCAAGTCTCTAAACATAACACTGATCTCAGTGTCTTGATGAAGCTTTTGTCGAAAACCAAGACTCTAAACTTAACACTTATCTCAGTGTCTTGATGAAGCTTTTGTTAAAACCAAGACTAAAAACACAACACTTGTGAAGTTATGTCAATGTCTTGATGAAGCTTTTGTCGAAAACCAAGACTCTAAACATAACACTTATCTCAGTGTCTCAATAATTCATTTTTTGATAAACTTTATGTCATGATTTTTGGAGCACTTGAATGACTCAACAAAATTATCAGCAATAACAACAGGGCACACATACAAATATATCCATCCAATACAGATGATATTAATCTGGTTTAAGTTAGGGAGTCCAATCCTTTTCCTATTTTTAACCTTACAACCCTTACTCCTTGGCTTGAATACAAATGTGTACATAATATGTATTAATCTGGTTTTTGCTCGGCAGTCTTACCCTATATCTATCTATAACATAACCTTAAACAGACTCCCTAGCTTGGATACAAATATATACATAATGTTAATCTGGTTTATGCTAGGGAATCTTACCTTATTTCCTATGTATAGAATATAACCTTAAAAAGACTCCCTAGCTTGAATACAAAAATAAATGACACAAAGTTTATGTTAGGGAGTCTTACCCTATGACAAGGCCCCTTAACCCATTCATTATCTCAGTTACGTCACTCATTCTCTAAAAAAACGGATTTTAGAAATATCAAAGATGTCAGGTTTCATGAAACGCGTTTCAATAGTGTATGCAATACATACACATAAGTTACACAAAATATGTGAAATACATTTTGTTGCAAGGTGTTGGTGATTAATAACTGATACAGTAATACTGCAGTAGCGTGGACAGTATATTGTACCAAATACCAGCAGGCATGATCAATTTTTCACTACATTTGAGACAGAAAATACAAAAAATAAAACTCTCTTAGTAAATTGGAAATAGACACTATTAAAGTCTGTGTCATTTCAAATCACTGTTTGGTCATCAGTGCATGACTCGTCATAGAAACTAGTTCTGGAGATAACACATCACAATATTACTCACCTGAGAGTGACCAAATCTCGGCCTCGGTATAACGCCATCAATTTGTACCAATTCCCAAATCATATCCGGAAGATCTAAAATCCATACATCGTTGGATCTGTTGATGGTAATGATACACCAGCTTAGTTCATGTATCCCTAGAGATTCCTGTATATCCCTGTGGTGTGCTTAGTGGTGTGGCGTTTTTTTTGAGTCCCTGTACAGACTACGTAATTGAACACTGACTGTGATCTTCTACTACACAGTTGATAAATATAGTTTGAGTTGTTCTGTGACCCGAGAGCAACATTCAACCAAATTCATCAAAGAAATACTGAAATTGTAATTTGTAGCAAGTCAGTATTTGTAACACATGGAATTACCACAAGCCATGTTTTGCTAAGGTCAAGTGGCCATATGGATGAGGATTGAGTATTTATTGTGGATTTGTAATTTATAAAACAATTTTATCATGGCTTCCTACTTGAAAAATCAATGTGAAACAACATATACCAAGTCTTTGTTTGTAACTCAATACATTGCAAAAAGATTAATAAATGTGTAATAAAAGAGAGCGAGCAAAAGAGAGAGAGAAAGAGAGAGACAGAGACAGAGAGACAGAGACAGAGACAGAGAAAGACAGACAGAGAGAGCGAGAGAGAGAGAGAGAGAGAGAAAGAGAGAGAGAAAGAGAGAGAGAGAGAGGGGGGAGGGAGGGAGGGAGAGGGAGGGAGAGAGGGAGAGAGAAAGAGAGAAAGAGAGAGAGAAAGAGAGAGAGAGGGGGGGGGGCGAGAGAGGGCGGGAGAGAGAGCGAGAGAGAGCGAGCGAGCGAGAGAGAGAGAGAGAGAGTGAGAGAGAGGAGTGTGTGTATGTGTGTGTGTATGTGTGTGTGTGTGTGTGTGTGTGTGTGTGTGTGTGTGTGTGTGTGTGTGTGTGTGATTACCTTTGATGTCCACACAGACCACCGAAAATGATCATTTTATCACCCACAACACTAGCAGTATGGCTGGCAACAGGTGGTGGGGAAGGACTGGTAACCAATGCACACCATTTGTTTTCACATGGTACATACATATGAAGTTCATTGAAGAGTCTTGGAGCTTGGTGCAAGGGGTATGGTACAGGGGGTGCCCATCCACCAAACAGAAGGAGTGAATTCTTGTAAGCTATCATGCTAGCACAAGCTTTGGGAGATGGGTACATACCTGTAAGACACAATGAATACAAATGTACAAGGTAACTGTATTTGTATCAAAATCTACATAAACTGATTTCCTTTTTTTTTCAAATTGCATATGAAACCTTTTTTATGTAATCACACTGATCATATCTTCTGGATTAGAATCTAATATGAGCATCATGTATTTGTTATACTGCCCTCTTGTGGTGTGAACTAGAAAGACCTCAGGGTACAAGGTGATTCCGATGTCAGGCTGCCTTTTCACTTAAATATAATATTGGAGAAAATTTGATAAAACATAATTCTCTGGGATATCATTAAAGAAGAAATAAGCTCACTGATTTTGGAAATTAAGGAGATTAATTCTAAAAGTGGTGTTTTTCGTTCGTCACAAAACATGTTAATGTTGTCTTCATCTAAAAACTGCTATCATGAAATACAGGAGGCATTTTCAGATCTTTGTCATTAAGATTTAGTTGTAAGTTGATGTATTGAGTTCAAAACCTTGATGCCAGGAAAATGCATGATTGGTATTTTTAATCAATGTAGCACATGTAAATATGATCAAAATATGAACTACAACAACTCCTATCTCCTGGCTTTTGACTTTTTTGTTACTAGTACTTCATTTTCTTATTGCCATGTTGAAAGTGAAAATAGAACTCGTCAAATAACTATAAAACACTGATGTATACAGGATGTCTACAAGTTTACAATTTTGTTTGATTGATCCTGCAATTGGAAAAAAAAAAAATCTGTGTGAAAATACTATGTGTCGCTTTGCCTTCACCAGGCTGCTCTATGAAAGGGTTGATCGATGTGTGAGGGCGCCATGTCATGGTGTATCTTACAGACTACATGTATGTGATTTCCTGTTTCAAAATCAAGCTACAAATATCATGGCTGCAGCATGTATCTCAAAGACAGTTGCATTTTTTGTCAAAAATGCAATTACCAACTGACACGGGCAATTACCATACATTCCTGCCATGATTTCCTGCCATGATTTTCTATCATAAAATGTATACATATATATATATCAAATAGTTGCCCATACAGTTGCAGCGATGAAGAATTTCTCAAAAAAATCCAACTTAAGGTAAATGGCATCTTTTGTAGGAAATGCAGTGTAAGTAGCTAATAATCTTCCTAGCCGATAACTGATATACTTCATAATGAATGTTCATGGACTCTGCAGGGTTCAAAGTATCTAATGAAATTTCTTTCTGAAAACATCTAATCAAGAAGACATGTACTGCACATAAAATGACAAACACCATCATTGATGTACTTACTGCTGACAAGATGTCAGCAAAAAATGTAGGATTTGCTTCCAAGAACTTGTTTGCCTCAAAACACAATTTTTCATTTGATGATATCTACTTCAATTGCAGTTTTGTAGGAAATTCCTGTCTTCAAAAATCCAGATCTGGCAAAAGTAGACATATTTATTACATGTATGTGTTTAAGCCCTCTGAATTCGACTTGCTGTACATACATTGGTTGCCGAAAAAAAGGGAGGGGGGGGGGGAGAGGAGAGAATTGTTACAGTATTGATTAGATTACCATGTGTACCAGTGTAACATTAAATTTTGGCGGAAACTCTGATGAAAATCCTGGGGAATTTGGGTAAATTTTACTTTTAATGCCATCATTAACAAAAATGCTACCTAAACATCATTGTAAACCACAATAAATATATTTTACGACACTGTTCAAAATACACCATTTTTGCATTTCGCAGGAGAAATATCAGCTCTGGTTTGCGAGAACGTATCTAAACCGATCAACATAAAAGCAAGAAAAAGGTTCATGTTTCTGAAACTGTTCTGAAAATCAGTATTCTGTTATCTGTTCACAGAGGTGACAAGATCATCTCCAACGTAGGCATAATTATTACACCAAGGACATCATGTTTGTGGTTGACCTTTGACCCCATCTGAAGGTTTATCAGTGATTGTGTGTTGGTATGATAACGATCTTGAAGGCAACCTGATCAGGATACACTTTGATGGGATTCACAAACCATCATGCTATCATTATTTAGAGTTATAGTGTAATCTGTATGTGACCTGAATATACCATATTCACATTAACCTCTCTGTAGCTGAGTTGTCACTTTCACACCTACAGTGTATGCCAAGAGTAGCTAATCAATTGGACAGACCTCTGATCCAATCGACAATTGGAAAGGTCCCCCCTAACCCCACTGTAGCTGACTTGTCCCTTTCACACCTACAGTGTATCCCTAGAGTAGCTAATCAATTGGACAGACCTCTGAGCCAATCGACAATTGGAAAGGCCCCCCCCCCCTAACCCCACTGTAGCTGAGTTGTCACTTTCACACCTAGTGTGTGCCTGGAGTAGCTAATCAATTGGACTGTGACCTCTGAGCCAATCGACAATTGGAAAGGCCCCCCCCCCCACCCCACTGTAGCTGAGTTGTCCCTTTCACACCTACAGTGTATCCCTAGAGTAGCTAATCAATTGGACAGACCTCCGAGCCAATCGACAATTGGAAAGGCCCCCCCTAACCCCACTGTAGCTGAGTTGTCACTTTCACACCTAGTGTGTGCCTGGAGTAGCTAATCAATTGGAAAGACCTCTGAGTCATTCGACAATTGACAAATGTCTACATTTCAGCCAGAAACTAGGGGGTCAAAATACCTACATTTCAGCCAGAAACTAGGGGGTCAAATGTTTGCATTCTACCTGAAATAGGAGTCCAAAGCTCAAGAAAAACTTGAAAATCGGCAACCTGAAAATTTGAAAATCGGCAACCTGAAAATTGCATTGTCTAAATATGGGGTCATAGGTCATACATGTTCAAAAGAGGGGGTCAAACCTCTACATAATGTTTGAAAAATTAAAGGGTCAAAAGTCTACATGAGTTGAAAAAAAAGTGTTTAAACTGTGGTACATAATATGTATATACTCTTGCTGTGAGTATACCATAAGGATGAAATATGTAAGATCACTTATTACACTCTTTTTATTTGGAACATTACATCAATCATTTTCATAATCAAAGAATGTCTGTAATCACTATCTGTTACAATAACTCTTTAAGTTTTTAGTAGAATTATATATGACCCAATTTTTAACAGTGATAGATCAGGTCAGTGAGTCATTCATTATAATCGTCTACTTAACAAAGTGACACTGTAAGAGATATATATACTATGCACAAACCAAAAATATGGAATTTATAACCTGGTTGTTTTATGTCAGGACAACATGCGTTTACGTCACTAGTTTGCCATTTTCAAAAATTGAAATTATGAGTCAAAATGTTCAAAAATGCTATTAATTTCCCTAATTTTTCTTTAATATTACTGGTGCTGGTATAATTATGTTACTCTCCAATATTTTTCTTCAATCAGTCAGAAAGTACTTGTGACCTAAGGGGTTTTGTCACTACGAGTCTAGTGACTCGTATTGAGAAAGACCCCTTAGGTCACTCACTTTGACTTTCATGGCTGAACGAATACAAATATTGTGGAATGCTATCTAAATATCTAGCCTACTTTACAAAGTGGTTTCAATTCTTCACTGAAATTAAATGTGCCTATCAAAGGGGAAAACCACTATCTATCTATCTATCCATCCATCCATCCATCCATCCCATCCGTCCGTCCGTCCATCCATCCATCCATTGATCCATCCCATCCATCCATCCATCCATCCATCCATCCCATCCGTCCGTCCGTCCATCCGTCCATCCATCCATCCATTGATCCATCCCATCCATCCATCCATCCGCCCGTCCGTCCATCTGTCCATCCATCCATCCATCCATCCATCCATTGATCCATCCATCCATCCGTCCGTCTGTCTGTCCGTCCGTCCATCCATCCATCTCATCATGCATTATCATTTATGGGAAAGGACACATTGTAAATTCATAGTGTTTAATAAAATCTTTGATATAAAATAGTTTATCAAGGTAAAATGCATCCGTTTCATTGACTATCACTTATAAGAACTGAGCTGGCATGTTGATCAAAACTTAGGGCAAAGTGACATAAGACTTGCTTTAAACAAACAGTGAATTCACAAGGTATGATTTCCAACTGACGTTATTACACTACATGTTGAATACAGTACTTTAATCAAAGTTTATATTTTTACCTGATTATAAAAAAAAGCTTAATATATATCTGTGATATGTAGTAACAATAACAAGGCAACCCAATCTATTGAGATGGGATAAGAACCCAGTAATTCTGTTGTAGTCAATGCAATCTGATGGTTAAGCCATGCAGAAATATTTGTCAAATAAGTCACATACCAGTATTAGACTATAAACAAGTTCAATGCCAAATTCAATGCAATTGTTTTCATCATCTCTCTGGGAAACGCTTCAAACATGGGGATCATTTTCATAGACTTGGCCTTCACTAGATGATATGGTGAAGGGAATACACAGACATATCATGCATAAATCAATCAATCAATTAGCCTTTCTAGAAAAAATGACTAGCTCCAGAATCCAGGCATATTCTGTTTAATACTATCCAATGGAATATAAATCACGCAAGATTTCTTGAATTCCATGGAAAATAGAATGACAAGTTCAATGTCAAAAGTCATTTTCTACTGTGGGAAAAATTCCTTAATCCTCAACAGATTGAAATAAAATTTTACATGAGAAATATATAATTGCCTGGTTCAACTAATTTCCCACCATGAGCAGGATTTTGCAAGAAGTTTGAATTAAATTTTATTTGAGATGATGACCCACAAGTTTATAATGCTATTATGGCAGATAGAAACTCATGGATCAATTTCCTCGAAAATCAATATTCTTTAAAATCTCTTAAAAGTTTACCATATAAAAGCCTGTTCATGGTGATTTTGAAATGATATTCCAATATTGTCCAATAGTGTGAATGCAACAATATTGGATTCTAAAATGGCAGCCATATTGGATTCTAAAATGGTGGCCATATTGGATTAAAAAATGGTGGCCATATTGGATTCTAAAATGGTGGCCATACTGGATTCTAAAATAGCTTAAATTTGATGTCGTTTTGACCTCGATTTCAAATAATGGTCTTGAACAAAGTATTAAATAACAAAAGTTTACGATTTTTATTTCTAAGGCATATTTCTATGTTAACACATTATCTATCAAACTGTCAAGCACATCTTAACACAGCAGTATTTTAGCTCAAAAGAAGTGTGTTTTTTCGAGTCACAGTTAGGTGTATTTTTGAACAGAACAAATTTCATGACATACATTTGTAAATTAGCCAAAATCAAACCATATATCCTGGCTATCAAATTAATATACTTAGTGGAAAGTAATATGTTTTGTAGAAAGAACATGTAAACGCTCTATTTCTTCTCCAATGCTAAGTACGACCATGTGGTGTTGACAGTTTTAATATTTATGATCACCAATAAATCTATGAATCACTTTTCAATGGGAATTTTATTGATAACTAATCTCATTGGAGTCACTACAGAATGGCTGCCTTCATTAATGTGATGGATTTGCTGAACTATACTACTTGAGGACTGGGTAATGTTGATGTGGTTTATAAGAAGTTGATGACAGATGGCATATTTTTAGCGCAATTATTTCATAAACAGAGTCTGTTATACTAAAATGTATGACACAAGATAACAAAGCCCACCGTTTTAATAGCTAATGAATCTGGTTTATTATAAAATGCACTTACAGTTTTCATCTATCAAATGTTGACATTTTTCAACCAAAATTTCACAGATAATTTTATTTCAGTACTGTGTTATTTTATCATTTCAAATAAACATATGCAAAAGGGGTCACTTTTGGTTTTTGTCCATTATAACATGTATATGTCAGTTCTCAGGCCAAATTATCAATTTTTTTTTTCACTTTTAGAAATACAAATAATATTCTTCATATGGTTGGAATATTGTAAAAACTGATCAATTATTTTCATCAATCAAATAATCATTTTGTGCCAAAATTTTAATGGCAAACATTGCAATGTTAGAAGAAATATTTGTCATTTTTCAAATAATTTTCTATTATAAAAGAATATGCAAATAAATGTTTAATGTCTTAAAACTATTACACTTGAATTTTATCTATCAATAACAATTGTTTTCAATGCCAAAAGTTAGCAAATTTTCTTACAATGTCATTTCATCTACTGTAATAAATACATACAACAACAGAAATGTCAAACATATATTGGATCAAAGGATTAGCATGTAATAATCTGGTAATCCTTGTCATTTGACTGAAATGCATGATATGTAAAATATGCCCATTTGACCCATTATATATAAACTGACATTTTGATTTTTGAAAGGACGAGTAAAAATTCAAAAAATATCAAAATGGATAGCTGAAATAGTGTAGAAGCGTTAGTTCTTCAAGACAACAGGTAGGCTAGATCGAAGGAGCTGTGTTCAGCCTATTTTAAATATAATTCTTCCTAGTCAAATGGCAAGGATTTGTCAGATTCTTTACATCAACAAAGATGTCTGGGTCTACTCTTAGATGAAGTACTTTACAATTTACTAGCTAGTTTGACAGCACTAATAATGTCAGGGGATGACAATATCCTTTTATCCCTATGTTACTGGTTTTATTTCATATAAAGTTAATTATTTGGAAAATAGGAGACCAGGGCAAGGATTTTGTTAGCACCAGGTGTGTAAATGTAAATTATCCATAGTGGTACAAAATTGTATATGTATGTTCCAAGGGTATGGTTTTATTGATAGCAACTGTATGTACAATGTACAGATATCATATTAAATCAGCTTTATATCAATTTCTTGACAAAGGTTAAAATAAATTGTTGGTACTTTAATGGTAATTTGCAACCAAGACAAGGTTTTTTACTTTAATACATCAACTGTATTTATGCATAATCCACCAAAATCAATTCTAGTTTTACGTCATAATGCTCCAAGTATGATTCCTCAGACTAATACAAATATCATTGAGCCGCAAGTACCACCAAAAGATTATGTAAAGTAATGAGTGCATTTACCAGTCATAGCTATTATGAAAATATGATTGTAGCACAGAATGGCAGGAAAAAGTAGTTCTGAACAGTTGAGAAAAAAAGTTTGTTAAAAACAGGAGTGATTCTGGTTTTTGATTTGTCCTGTTTGATGTCACACAGGTAGTGATTTGCAAGTATTTAAATATGTGATAAACAATTGTATCACACAGGTAGTGATTTGCAAGTATTTAAATATGTGATAAACAATTGTATCAGCCTCGACTTGTGAAAAAGTCACTGAATAACACCCCTCGGGATAATAGACTTCTACTGGTGCATTCATAGCCAGGCAACAAGTGTACACATTGCATTTATTTGAAAAGCTGAACCAGCCAAACCCTTATCTTACATCATAATAATATATCACTTCAGTGTGTGAAAAGAAAATGTAAGGTCAAAGGCAAGAATAGCTATTAAGTGCTAAGGTTTGGGTGGTCCCAAGAGGCTATCTGTGGCTTCAAAGTTCAAGATCTCTATTGACTCCATTTTTGAAACTGTGGATAGCCTCTACACTAAGGTTTTGGTAGCCTAGAGATTTGAATTGGCTGTCATGTGATTCATCAAAACAACCGGTACATCGATTGACATAGCCACGTCTCTGGGCTAAGCTTTGGAAGCCTGCTACATGCATGAGGATACAACGTTTCTACATACACACATATGTACGTACATGTACATACATACATACATACATACATACATACATGTACATACATATGGTACACACACACACACACATACATACATGATTGTACTAGAGCAGCGTAACTTTGTTCTGGACCAACTTTTTCTAGAGCTCTACAAAATAACTGTTTTTCACATCCAAAATTTTATGCTATTTCAACATGGGCAAATAAATTGGCTATTGTAGACAACTATTACATGAGGATACCAATTTTCTACATACATACATGTACAACGTGTACTAAGCCTAACTTTGATAACACTTTTTTGAGGGATGTCAGAAGACAATCACGTCTTCCATCTGAACTCAAATCACTTATCTAATGTTACAAACAAAAATCAATATGTACAATGTAGCTGACTTAATTGCTCACTCAAGTGAACTCTAGACATGCTAATTAAGCACTTACAGATGACCAAATAGTACTCAATTTACTTAGTTACACAAGAACACATCAAATGAATGCAATTATTAATATATATATATTACATTAAGTGTACATTAGTAGACTGCTCTGAATACCATTTGTAAATTATATGGTACTTCATCTGATGTACTGTACTTGCATATGACCCGAGTTCAAAACTGTATAAGATTTTAGTCCACATATTTTTCTTCAGTTCAGCTACGGATAATACAAGTGACCAACAGTCAAAGGCTTAATGTGACATATCCTGAAGGCCACCGGTATTTTTCAGCTGGATAGAATATTACTATACCTGTGTAAGCATTACTTAGAAAAATCAGAAAAAATAATGATGACTTTGAATGTTTCAAGCACTGGAGATTGAATGATATGTATGCATTTTGTTGTGGTGAAGAACGACTAAGGCATAACTTCCATATATTTTGTTAAAATGTGTTCAACTTGGCTTGCACGCATATTTACAATTAATAATATACAGCATTTCTTCAGATGCTACAACTTAAATCACTGCTGATGACAGGCTGTTGTCAGGACATAGTATGACCGGGGTATAAATCCCATATTTTTTTTTGAACGTGTATAACTTAGCTTGCAGCTGTTGTTGTGACATAGTACATGTACATGTATAATCTGGGTATAAAGCCCATATTTTTTTTTAACATATACAACTTTAATAGCTTGTGGCTGTTGTTGTGACATATAATGGCCAGGGTATAAATTCCTCTTTGTTGTTGCCTGACATGTACCTACCATACAAATATTTCACAGTGTGTGTTCCTTTCAGATGTTGTGTCTGTTAAGGGTGCTGACATACTTAAAGTAAACCAAGACTTACACTGTTTGGGTTAGTATGGATGGGGAATTCATATCTCCTAGAAATCAGGAATGAAATAAAACACAATGTGCACAAATAGAATTAAAATAACAAAACCTCAGCAAAACATCGTCTGGCTCAGTAGAAATGAAGACTGGCATTTTAAGGACCAGGATAAGTCACACATGGCAAACTTTGTGGCATTTTATGAACTTTTTTATGGAAATTGGACCCCAAGGTGTAGTCTATGTAAAAGCATGTTCTGGTTAGTCTGTAAGGTACGTAATGACAGGGTGCCCTCATACATAGGCCGACCCCTACAGTGAGAGGAGGCCAGTGAGGGCGGAACGTCACGATGTATCTTAGTCTACTTCTGGTTCTGATGATAAATAATGTTGCAGCTACATGTATATTATACATCTGTAACTATATGAGTTGAGGTTCTTTTTGTTTTTCACTGCATGCAGCACAAGCCATTCTTATTTTGTAAGTTAAAGTCTAGAAGATACAAACTATCTTCTTTATTTCAAAATTGAAATCACTGTCTTGGGTCTCAGGAGTATATTGTCCTTTAATCAAATAAAATGACTACATTTTAGTATGTTGACTCAAGTTGTTTTCTCTTAACCCAACTGACTTATCCAACTCTCATTAAAATGCAGTCCTTGTCTTCTTCTTTCAAGTGTGTCTCATTTTAATGGGAGACCTTTATTCAGCTGTATTTTACCACAACTAGGCTAACATTTGTACATCACAGACATGGTGTCCAGCAGCTTCAATCATTCCTGAATTCGTTACCACAAGTCAAATTGGGTCAACATGATATAATTGGTTGAAGAGGAATCAGATGTTTATTAAAAGCTCTGACTAGTTTTACTGAAAAATCCTTGCAAAATCCATGGATAATCCCAACCACCTGGTTCTCGTCACAAATTAAGTTCTCAAAATATATTGATTTCTATTCATTAATTAAATGGATATGAACAATCATGCACACCTATCACTTCAATATTTTGGTACAGCCCAGCATGCCATTACCTGTTTGGACAGGTTAAACTACATTACAATAGGGGTGACCTGACATGAACATTATGAGTCATACATTATTTTGCAAAAATTGATTTCTGGAACTTGGGGAAAGAACATTCTGGAAAGTAACACTTTTCTGACTCATTTTGAATATAGGTCATGTGCATTGTGTATTTAGCCTGGGAGAAGAACTATTTAAGACTGCTGAGGTAATTGATTGTACCACTTGACTTAGTCTATTTACTGTGGTGTTGTGTTACCTAAGTAGCTGTCATTGTACTTTCTACCCTTCAAAACCATCTAGCTTGTCTTAAGAACCATTAAAACTGATTCAGTAAGCCATACCCTAAAAGTCGTTATTAAGAACTTGTGTGTTAAATTTACATAATCACATGATTGTAAATTATCACATGCACACTTCACATGCTTCATGTGTTAACTCCTGTGTTCATCTCTGTGTTCATTTACATAATGACTTCATTTGAATAATGTTTCCATGGTTAGAATCCAGTTATCAGGCGTTCATTTACATAATGACTTCATTTGAATAGTGTTTCCATGATTAGAACCAGGTTATCTGGTGTTCATTTACATAATGACTCTATTTGAATATTTTCATGGTTAGAATCAGATTATCAGGTGTTCATTTACATAATGACCTCATTTGAATAATGTTTTCATGGTTAGAATCAGGTTATTAGGTACACACTTTCAAATAGCAATAACCGACTTGTTCACAGTTCTCAAGACAAGCATTGGTTTTGGGCTTCACTAAAATAAACATTGCGTTTTAAATTTGTGACACCCACTTTAAGTGCTTAGAAATTACCTACAAATCATCTTTTCTTTTACCACAATGAAAATTCACAAAGACTGTTGAAGTAATGTAAAGAAATCTTGTTTGATAGTTTTCTTAAAAGCAATCCAGAGTTGAACTTCTGGCTTTATGACAAAACTTATTTAATTACTTTTACCAAGCTTTTAAAAAGGATAGGGCAAGGGCATGTTTTCGTAATTGGCTCTTTTCACCTTTTGTGCACAGTAACACTGGAACACAAAGATTGTAAAACTGTAATTTGATGACAATCTTATTTCATTACAGCCAAATTTGACATTCCACTCTGTCGAATCACACACTTGCATTGTGATGATTCACAAGAAAACCCACTTTCAATCATTTCAACTCACAACAAACACTTCTGTCTTTAACAGAAAGTACATTACTCCTGAGTTCTTACCCTATTTCTACTTATATATTTTCCATTTACACGCTTCTGAATTGAGAGCCATCTTTCAACAAAAATCAATAGTCATACACAGACACTTTATCTATTGAAGTGTTCATTGACAATATTACAGCCGATATTTCCATTAAAATGCCATTGACTAGACCAAATGGCTAATGTGCTCATTTTATCTTATCTAGGATCTGCTGACGCTGGTTTTATCACTTGTCAAAATTAATGAAATGTTATCATTCTTTGCAGTGGTAAGATCAAATTTTCTTTTTATAGGTGGATCACACAAAACGCACACATGTCTATCATGATCAGTTTTCTTTCAAAATTGAGCCCTAGGAATAGGATGTTGTCAGCTTTTTGTCAGTGACTATAATAGTGAAATGGGAGAATGAATATTCATGGACTCTGGGTTCATACATAAAGTAATGAAAATTTCTACTCACAGAGTGATAAATTCTTGGAAGTACATTGTAGTACACCCCTGACAATGCTGACAAGATGTCAGTGAAAATTTGTGATTCAGTTCCAAGAACTTTTTGACTTTTGACTAATACTGAAATATTGTATGTTTTCCATCAGACTAGGACTACATGTACAACAACCAAATTAACAGTATTTTGAAAAGTTGGAGAGTTCCAAGAAATAGTTCATATTTTACCATATTGGGACAGCTGTCAAAATACCTGGAATAGAAAGTAGGTAAATAGTGCAATTTCATTTTTCATCTGTTTTCAGATAATTACATGATATGAGTTTTGATAGCAAAGATAATAAAAAGAAAAAGATTAAGTTTGTGACTGCGATAAGAATGGCTTTGTCGGTATCGTTTTACTATGATCTCTGGAGAATGTCCACTACCAAACGATTCCACTTCATGATTTAACTATGTGGACAGGATAAGTTTACCTTTCTATTAGGGTGACTCTTTTTATCTCTATGTTTCTCATGACCTAACCAACCTCACATTTCCTCAATCCAGTAAAATAAAAAATTGATGCCCTCTACACCAGGGTTTAGAAATAAAATTATTTATGACATCACCAATGGTAAGATCTGGCTACCTCATAACCACATATCTGGGCAAAAATTATCGTTTATTGCTGAAATATGAGATGTTCAGACTGTTAAAAGTACAACTATGAATTTACAGCATCACCAACATGTATACATACACACTTACTTTCTTTTCTATTTTTTTAACCCAATCAAGTGACCCATAATTTTAAAATATTTACGATGAGAAACATAAAATAAATAAGGTCATCCTTATAACCTTGATTAATTCCCAGTTTATAAATAGTGTTTATAAATAGTTACAACTCTTACAATTTTCTGTTTACTATCTCCCCCATTTTAACATATCAAGGAGCATTTTTCAATTTGTGAAAGAGCACAAGATATCTAGAACAGCCACAAGAAGTAGGTGCCCTAAATACATGCCAAAGATTCAAGATGAATATTTCACCCAGAGTCAATAAATTGCACTGCTAAGTTAACTGGACACAATGATACTTACCGCGGGGCATACCTTAGTAATCACATTACTTTTCCTTCCTTTCCTCACACAAAGTAATTATGCCTAAATTGGAAAACTCCAAGGAGAGAGGCAAATATTATGACGCTAATCGCCATCAGAGATTCCTCATACTTTTTACTTGTTACTCCCATGGAGGCCAAGATAAGCAGTTAATGAATTCAGGAAATAAAAATAATCGAATATCTCTTTTGACAGGTGACACTCACTATAGATAAAGTTGCAGTGCCTGTGGGAATTGTATTTTTACAGGGTAGTAGCAGTCCAATATCATAAAATGATATGGTCACTTATTATAGACTCCTTCAATTCAATGGGATTCCTATCATATCATGTAGATTGACCTCCAGCATACCACATTAGTGGTCACAAACTCATATGCTTCCAAAAATTCAGATATTCCATTTTTGAAAAACTACATTTTTAATTCAAAATTTTGATAAGATATAAAGGACTAAGTTTCTTTCTATGATACCAGTCTAAAATAAAATTGCTATCTGCTAAAAAGTTACAGAAAAACAAACCAAATAATTTTGGTAGAAAAGTAACACAATTTTGTCATCACAGAATTCACATGTTATTTCTAGGATGCCAAAAATCAAATTCATAAATGAGTAGTATTTGTATTCCAGTCTAAAATAAAAGTTGAAATATGACAAAAAAATCACATATTATTAAAAAATATTTCAATGGATAATGTTCCCAGTAACCATAGGATTCACAACAAATCAAAGGTCCAACAACTTCCTATTTATAGGTAACAGTATATGTAAACTACAAATGGGTGGTTTTATTAAACAAAATATCAAAATATTCATGATGGCGAACAAAGGAATTTTTTGACATAACATGATAAACGAATATCAGGAACATCATTTTGAAAGAATAAGAAAGACTGAATAGGTTTATTTATTGTACTAGCCTAGGGATGCTAATTGTCCAGTATTTCAAGATTAGCGTCATCTTCCTGCTGTTTCCTCTTTCAAACCATAATTTTCATTTCCTTTCTGTGATGAATGTTTTAATCAATAATTTTATTACATGTCATGAACAGAAAGGTCTACCTATCATTTTTAATTGTTTTGCCTCATTTGTAATCTCCCTAGGTGAACATCAAATAGTTGTCCATAGGGAACACTTACATCAAATAGCTTCCATCGGGAACACTTTTAATACTGTGATAGTATCAGATTTTTCTCAAGTTAAGGGGTCATGTTACAGAATATTCATCATATCTAGTGTAAAAAAGTGCCAAAACTGCCAAAGCTGTGCTTATTCTAATAAATGTTGGGCCAACTGTTTTTTTGTTTGTTTTTTCTTAGACTACCACAGTGTATACTCATAGTGATCCTGTGTATATGTATGTAAAGTTAGGTTCAAGGTTGCATTATATCCACTATATTATATCGCTAGCTAATAATTTGACAGTCAAGTTCAAAACAAGTCTTTCCCAGTAGCAGGTTGATATGAGTGGAAATCAATGGCAGGTCACAGTGTCAATGCATGAAAGTGACAGAATGCCATGTGAGTATTACTATTAATGTGGTGAATCACATGCTGTGTGAGTCTTACTATGCGGTGAATCTCATGCCGTGTGAGTCTTACTATTAGTGTGGCAAATCTCATGCCGTGTGAGTCTTACTATTAGTGTGGCAAATCTCATGCCGTTGAGTCTTACTATTAGTGTGGCGATCACATGACATATGTGAGTCTTACTATTAGTGTGGCGAATGTCATGACGCGTGAGTCTTACTATTTAGTGTGGTGAATCTCATGCCGTGTGACTCACTATGTTGTGAATCTTACAATGTGTGAGTGTTACTATTAGTGTGCCGAACTTGTGTTTGCACATCAAGTGCTTACAGTGTTCTTTATGGAATACTTTCATTAAGTCATTGAAAATCTCAAAAAATAAAAATTAAAAAAATTAAATTGTTTGGGATTCTCTTAGTATAATACTTTAAAGACTTTGTAAATATTTGGCAGACTATGATCTGGTGTAATTTGTCGTTGAATATGTAAAAGAATTTCAAAAATCTGAAACTAAATGTACATGTACTCCTAACTGCAAACCATCTGTGTTTAAATATGGACCACGCATTTCTCATGAAGTGTTAATACCCACAGCAAAAAACTTTGATGTTATTTCCCAATAATTTTCTTCATTCAGCCAAGGAAAATACAAGTGACCTGAGGGGGCCTTTGTCACTATGAATAGGGAACTTGCAAACCTGCCATGTTGAATGTTGCATCATGGGAAATGTGATGATAAATACTAATCAAATAGTATTGTAAACAATAATGTTACATTGTTTTCAACCACAAATAATCAATTCATAGTCATCCTGATTTTTGTGGGAGGTTTATTTTATCGGTAGCTTCAGATTAGGTATTATGATAACCACAGAAAATCCCATAGTCCTTTGCGTCTGAGCATGCTCAGTCTGAATTGCAAGTTCCCTATTGTAAGACATGTAGTGACAACCCTTAGGTCTGTCACAAGTATTTGCTGGCTGAATGAAGAAAAATATTGGAGAATAACATAATAATACCAATGCCAGTAAATATCAAAGAAAAATTGGGGAAAGTAATGGCAATTTTGAATGTTTTGACTCATATTTTGAACACAGCAGAACCAGTGATGTAGACAGGCATTGTCTTGACATAGACAGACATTGTCATGAAGTAGAACAACCAGATTATACATTCCATATTTTTTGTTCAACTTGGCTTGTGCTTGTATAGAGCTATAGAAAGCTTACCCTGAACTTAGCTGGGTACTTTGATCCGATGCCTGCAAGGTATAGAGTTTTCTGTCATCACTATATAATTACATGCCATCGTTAATAGAGAAACAGTATAACTTTCCCATAAAAAATATTCCTAACATATGTGGTCAATTACAGGGAGATATTAAATTAATAGAAGATAATGCAAACAGCTGATATAAATTTTATCATTCAGGTCAAAGAAATACTAGAAGTGTGATATAATTAGATTTTCTTCCTAACACTTTCTTCCAGTCAGCTAAAACAAATAAATATGAGTGACATAAGGGGCCTTATCACTACGGGTTGAAGATGAGAAGTGATAACTTGACCCTAATGTGTTGAGAGTATCTTCTGACAGAAAAATAATGAGATATTAGTATTATATAAGAAAAAAAATTGAGAAATAATATGGTAATTATTAAATGTTTTGATTTATAATTTCAGCACTGCAGAACTAATGATATTGGCATTTGGCGTAAGGTAGGGCAACAAGGGTATAAATCCTATGTTTTCTGTTTGAATATGTTCAGCCTCACTTACATGTGGTAAAATACATGCATGTTGAAAACAGAGTTTGCTGTAATAGTTCAGACAACCTTCAACATTTGTGTATACATGCTGGTAACTGGTTGAAAAGATCAATTTTCTTTCATGGAATATTTTGTATGTATCAAGGCGACGCTACCAAGCCCGATGCTGCTAGAACTACCATGCCCAGACACTATGGCCATATCAATGTAACCGTGCCCAGACACTGCTACTATCTTCCCAGTAATAGGTTTCAAGATTCCAACATTTCATCAGCTGTTCTTGTAAACACAGAGAAGCTATTTACACCCAATTTCTTCATTCATACTGCTTGATTTGCAATCTAATTCACCATAGGGAAAGAAATACTCCAAATGCTTCCATTTAGGAGAAGCTGTCTGTCATACCAGGGGATCGAATAACTGACATCTGTTAACGGCCAACACAGTCTACTAATAAAAGAGAAAGTACCAGTGACAGGTCTGCATGTTATGTTCTTATCCGTTTACAAGAATAACATACCTACATTGCAGGCTTAAGTTGTAATGGATGCTTAGATAAAGAGATGACGGAGATGGCCTATGAGGCAACCAAAGATATTTTGGAGAGGATGTCTCAATTAAAAGAGATGGTGTTGTTATGACCTTGTCCCCAGGTGATGGTTAAATGCCAAGGTAAACAGAGACAGGTATTTCTAGTTAGGAAGTTGTCATCCTGTGTAAGACTGTTTATAGCTGACTTGGTGCTGTGACTGTTCACATTATCATTAGTAGTGCAGGCACTGGCCTTTAGGGTCATAAACTATCATTAGCAAACTTGCAGGATACTCGTCCTGTTTATTGACCAATCTTTTAAAGGCCAGGGATTAATCCAAGATTCTCACATTTAGTGTTATCTTATCAATGGACCCAGAATGAGTACATAGGAATCTGGACCAACTCATTTCAATAACTGCCAATTGCTTTTCATACCTAAATTATAACACTAATTCGAACAGGGCCTTTAATTGAAACAGAGGAACTTATATTTGTTGCTAAGGTACCCAATTTGTCTTGGTACTCCAAGTCTTTCAACCCCCCCCACGTTACTTGATCTCTAATGATTAATACATGTCACTGCTTAGATGTTGAATGACATCTCAAACAGCAATGTATGAAAGGTCATTAAAAGGCTACACTTACACTTTGCCCTCTGATTTGACATACTCGCTCAACATTGCCAAGCCAGATAGTCATGCATGTCTCTTGGTTACTACAAATATATACACCTATGGCTTAAATTGAAAGTGTACAAATTTGATTCTGGAGTCTTAGTAATTCAAGTAAACACATTCATTTATTCATTATACTCCAGAAATTCACTCCTGAAGACACATGAACAGAAACAGTTATGAAGTTGCATTGTATGAATTCATACCTTTAACATTATTGTGTGATGATACAAAACTGTCCTCTATACTAAGGCTTCATAAACTGAAGCAATTATGACTTAGCTCTATGTGCAGTCTAGCATGAATTCCCAGTTTCAAACAGTCCCATGTGTATATATATAATATTGTCCTTATTGAAGGACATCTGAACTGAAATGATCATGAACTTGCTTCTGTGTGTAAACATGCATGAAATCCCACTTGCATGTATATAAAATTAATGTAAAATTGCCCTCCTTACGACACCTGAACTGAATCATGTACTGCTTTCTGAGTGAGAGAGCATGAATTCAAACTTTCACAGACTATAGTTTTAATGCTGACTTGATCCTCTCAGTAGACATGCATATGGAACAATTAAATCTACAATACTTGCATGCTATGCACATGTCCAATGCTCAACAGCATAATCGTTACAAGATAGTGAGTGGGGAAATTGCTGTTGAATGAATTCATGACCTTGTAATCTCACCATGCACCTGTATATAATCCACAAACCAGCATACTGTGACTGTATTTCTATTCATACAGTGATAGCAAATGACTTAGCTGAATATTAGATATCAAAGATAACATGTTGAGACACTATTTGACTTTTGACTCTAACCGGGAGACAATTTATCTTCAACAGTGTCCCTCCTGCCTGCAGGAACTGGAAATTAGGCCTGTTTTGTTTTCATAACCACTATAATCACTAGTTCTGCACTCTCCATGAGTTGTTGTTTCTCTCAACATCTTGTCAATCTAGTTTGACCTGCTTTCCTTTCAGGACTTGGAGAGAGTTCAACTAGTCACTGGCATTTGCACTTTACTGACTCTAGACAAACACTTTTAGGTACATGTATACATGGCGTTCCACTTGAACAACCCTACCTACATGATGACTGGGAATATGCCACATAAAGGCAATATCATCAACAATATTTCCTTTAAAAAGATTCAACCAAAATATAGGTATCACAATTCTGACATCCTGCCCAAAAGGTCACAGATTACCATAATTTATAAAGGTAGAAAGATCTATTTCACAAATGGGTAGATTCAATCAAAATACATGCATTATGGTTGCACTTGAACTATCCTGCCCAAAAGGTCACAGGTAGCAGGAAACACACATTACAAAGGTAGAAATACATATATTTTCAATTTATAAAGGTAGAAAGATCTATTTCACAAATGGGTAGATTCAATCAAAATGTATTATGGTTGCACTTGAACTGTCCTGCCCAAGGGTCACAGGCAGCAGGAAACACACATTACAAAGGTAGAAATACATATATTTTCATATGGGAGATATAATCAACATACATACATCATCTGTATAGTGTTGCACTTGAGCTATCAAGCACCATCTGCAGGAAGAACTAATGACATTGCTTGTTAAGAGATACATTAACTTTCCTATCCATTTATCCTCAAATTGAAAGGTGAAGGAAATTACAAGTTCATGGTCACAATCTATCAAACACTTCAGAATCTGTTAAGAGTAGTAGAAGCATTGTCATAATCCAATTGAAAATTGTCACATATCTGAATCTTCAAACAGATAACCATTGGAAGGGTCACACTGACAGGAAGATATGCTTATTAAACAATTTAACAATACAAGCAACTGATGTCATTTTCCATTTTTTCCAGTCAATTAGAAAGAATCTTTCGAAGACTTCATACCAAATAAATCTATGTACATTGCTTTGCTTGTATATTAAATTCAAGATTCTTGTCACAAGTGCCATGGTTGTGACCTGGGTCAATCATTGTTGTTGTTTTTGTTTTTGTTGTTTTTGTTGTTGTTGCTGCTGCTGCTGCTGCTGCTGTTGTTGTTGTTGTTGTTGTTGTTGTTGTTGTTGTAGTAGTTGTAGTTGTTGTGGATGATGCCCTCAGCATCATCATTGTTGCTGATATCACCTTTACCACCACCACCATCATCATCATCATCATCACCATCATCATCATCACCACCACCACCACCACCACCACCACCACCACCACCACCACCATCATCATTGTCATCGTCATTGTTGTCATCATCATTGTTATCATTACAATCATCATCATCCTCTCATCATCAACATCATATCTTTTATAAAATCATTATGTCACGAGAAACATAAAGACAAATGTAGAAGGATAATCATAGATCTCTGACATTTTATTCGGTTTTGAGCAGTTTCAATAATTTAGATGACCAGTAAAAATGAGTACAAAAATTGCTTTTATCTTTGACAAGCTTCATACCTAAGATGGCTTTTTCAAGACAATTGAATTATAACTTGGTGTATAAATTTCATGTCAAGTTGTCTCCATTTTCAAAATGTTCTGGGTTATCATTGGTTTGTTGAGCTCTTCTTGTGCAAAGTACATTGTTTATATACAAATTCTTAGGTCTTTTTATTTTCAAAGTGCACATGAGAAATCCTTTCATGATAGCATCTCATGACAAGGTATTGTATATCACTAAAATTTATTTTTGACATCACTACACATTGCCTGGTTTCCGAGCTTTCTGAAATATCTATTAAAATTGTATAATGCACCATACGTTTCTATGGTGATGATCTGAAACTGATACTTCTCTTAGCAATTTTTTATTTAGTTATCTGCAAAGAATGATGGGCGAGGCAAGGTAATCTCAGATGATAAACTACACCCTGGGGTTTCCGTTCACTGCCAATTTATGGACAAAAATAATCTAGTTGAACATTTTCCAATCTTGTGCTTTAGATGATAACAACTGGGCAACCTAGGGTAGAGTACATTTAGATTGGGTAAGGCCTGTATTTACATGTACAGCAATGGCAAGCTAAATGTAACATATTCTCTGTAGAAACAAAGCAGGGTTTTTTTTGTCGCCATATATTTTTTTTACAAAGAAACCACCAGTGAACCATTGGTAAGTGTTTGATAACTGTTATGAACTGAAGACTAATGACTACTGTTAAATGTAGAATGCACTCACTGTAGTTTGGTAATGTCTTTGATGTTGACCACATGCAGATGTAACATTTGTTGATGTCTACTGTTAAATGTAGAATGCACTCACTGTAGTTTAGTAATGTCTTTGATGTTGACCACATGAAGACGTAACATTTATTGATGTCTACTGTTAAATGTAGAATGCACTCACAGTAGTTTAGTAATGTCTTTGACGTTGACCACATGAAGACGTAACATTTATTGATGTCTACTGTTAAATGTAGAATGCACTCACAGTAGTTTAGTAATGTCTTTGACGTTGACCACATGTAGACATAACATTTATTGATGTCTACTGTTAAATGTAGAATGCACTCACAGTAGTTTAGTAATGTCTTTGATGTTGACCACATGCAGACGTAACATTTGTTGATGTCTACTGTTAAATGTAGAATGCACTCACTGTAGTTTAGTAATGTCTTTGATGTTGACAACATGCAGATGTAACATTTGTTGATGTCTACTGAACAAAAATTATGCTTAGCTTGCCACCACTGTATAAAAACAAATGAAGCCGTATGTTACTTGTTTTTCTGACTACACCTACAATTACACAGTGTGAGATCTCTTTGTAGCTATGGGAGTTTAATATAAAGTTATTGCAGTGTTTCATTATAATTTAAAACTGGGTACCTACAAGTACCAGTACAGAACAATATGCTACAAAAACATGTATTTGTTATTTTCCAAAAACATTATTGTCAACAATTTAAGCACCATGCAACATATTTTTCTGCAGGCAAGACTGTATAAAGCTAATTTAGTTTCTTTTTACGTAGGATGTTAGAGGGTGGTGTCTACTGAGGATAACATTATGAATGCCCTGAAATTGTACCTTTCTTTTCGGCGCTGCTTTAAAGTAACACTGTATAGGAGCTTAGGGGGTTGTGTCTAGTAAGGAGCACGGGGATTGTGTCTAGCAAGGAGCTTAGGGGGTTGTGTTTAGCATAGGAGATGAAACCATGAAGTCCCTGACTTTGTGTGCTTGATTCAGACATAGACAGTGGAGGCCACTGTCTATGATTCAGAAGCTCAAATTAGGTGAAATTTTAAGTATTAATGAAACCTTGTAAAAATGAATAGGTGGCATACTTCAGCAATATTTATATAATGTACCTGTTCCAATCTAATTTCTGTGGAAGTAAAAATGTATGTAACCGTTATCAAGTTCAGCTCAGGAACATAGAAAACCTTTTACATTCGATATTAAATGTGACTTTCAAATTATTCACGGTAAATTAATTACCTACAGTGCATTTCATAAATATTCATACATTCATTCCCTTGAACCTTTGCACAATTAATAAGCATTCATTACAATATCATTACACATTAATATGAGTAATTAATTTCCAGGTTTTATTTTTTAATAAAAACAGCCACCACAACAAGGAAATGACATTGTCTGAGTGGCTGAGAATAATTAAAGGTAACAGACGAAGAAAATAACACTATAGTTACTTCAATCGTGGGTTTACATGTGCACACTGATATTCCGTGGAGTTTTTTAGTTATTTTCCAGGATTTTTCCCAGTTAACTGATGCTTATTAATTTTGTAAAGGTTCAAGGGAATGAATGTATGAATATTTCCTGGTTAACTGATTAATTAAATGAATTAATATCCACCCTGGTTATTTTGTAGTACATTAATCCTCCTTTATTTGGTCAGAGTGGGCCCCTTCAAACAGTCTCAATACTTTTTCCCATATGAAAGGTACATTTGTACATGTACTATCAGGGGTGAACAAATCCACTGGTCCTGTGTCCGGGACTAGCGATTTTTTTTGAGTGGACCACTTAAATTTTACCTTGTCTGGTCCATCGCACCAGTACCTTACTGTTAATAACTATGTTAAAAAGTCATCTAAATATACAGATTCATAGGCAAGATTTAATTATCACATTAGCGTGACCTGGGACCAATAATTGTCTCAACAGGACCACTGGATTGTTTAAGGCACTGGTCTGGGGACCACCAGTTAACAAAATGATTTGTTCACCCCTGACTACAGAGAGTTCTCATCAGCCACCACCATATTGCTAACTGTCATCATGGAAGTATTACTGAATGATACCTCAATGCTGTGATCAAATTTGTTACAAGCCATATCACATATATATGACTTTTTAAGTCAAAGCATATAGTTATTAATCAAATATAACTGAAATATATTACATTAAAAACACTTTATTAATTTATTATCTGTATGTACTCTGTCCTATAGAAGATGTATATTGTGTATCTTTATAAATAGATTTAATAGTGATACATGTCAACATTATACGGACACATGAGTGTACGAAATATGATTAGACCTCATTAACACACAAAAGTGAAACTTGGCCCTGAGATATTCAATAATCAATTAGCGCAGGGGAAATAGATATCACTTGTGTGGGCATTGTGCTATAAACAGAGAATTAATGAAATTAATTATAAATAAGTAAGTTTCTCACCAAGCTAGCATCAAGGGATTTGATACGTGAGTAAAATACAAACTACAAAACTTGTCCTACAAGAGACTTGGTTTACAGTGTCATTGGATATCTTGTTATAATTCTTTTAAGGGTGACACCACTGTTAATTTAAGTCTTGCATGAGTCATAACCTAAGATAGTGTGGTCTCATCTCCATAATATTGCCAAGTCTTCAAAATAGTTTGGTTTCTGAATTTAGGTTTCACAAAAAGTTGTCACTGGTTCTAGTCTTTTTTCTCCATTTATTGATTGATATTCATGCTACACTACAACTACTGTGCGAGAATTCTTTTCCAATTTGATAATCCCATGCAGTCTTTGTGTTACAGGTGTTAAGTACGGTAGGTAAACTCTACCTGAGTTCCCCAGTCATTTTACCAGGGTTCCTTACCTGTGTTCAGGTTCAACAAGAAATATGGAATATATACTCTGGTCATTCCACGTCACGACAATGCACATTTATGTCACGACAACGCATGTCTATGTCATTGGTTCTGCTGTGTTCAAAATATGCGTCAAAATGCCCAAATTCCCATTACAGATTTTTTTTTCTTCATTCAGTCAGAAAATACAAGTGACCAAATGGTTATCACTACAAGTTGTTAGACTAATAGTGACAAAGGCCCCTTAGGTCACTTGTATTTTCCTTGCCTGAATTAAGAAAACTATTGGGAATAATATCTAAGTAAACATTGGCATGACAACTTTACTGACACTGAGTTTATGATAGCCCAGAGACTCTGAAGCTCATCAGGGTCATAATGAAAGAATACTAAAAGATAATTAGATAATTAAATTTGCAGGATGAGGCACCACTATCACCCACTTGTGTAATCTATCACATTGAACAACAAAAGTTTTAGTTTGTGTCTATCTTAGTAAATCAAGACCTTGATTGCCAGAGTAGTATTTCACAAGAACACTTGGATGCTGTGGGTTTTAACAACCCAACAAATACCTATGTACTGTGAAATCGAATGATGTACCGCGATAAATTCAAATGACGGTCAAGCACACATAGAAAGATCTAAGAATGATGGATACCAAAAAGAACATGCACCCTGAAAGATAGAAAGTAGAAATTCAAAATTGAAAAGAGTGGGATGTGATAGCACACATAGAAAGATCTTAAGAATGATGGATACCAAAAAGAACATGCACCCTGAAAGATAGAAAGTAGAAATTCAAAATTGAAAAGAGTGGATGTGATAAGGTTGCAATCATGGATACCAAAAAGAACATGCACCCTGAAAGATAGAAAGTAGAAATTCAGAATTGAAAAGTGGGATGTGATACTGATAGGGCTGCTCATAATTACAAAATCTCATCTATTCTGAAGTTTCTTAAGAATACAGCTTAGACTTCTTACTGGAGTCTTTGAGTGCATTCGGCAAAAACTATTGATGTAATTTTCTCTATTGAGGTTATATTGTAAGGATGAATTATAAAATCCGGGACAAAGCTCACAATCATGCCGCACCTACTTCCTACTCACAACCAGAATATTAAACTTTAATTAAGACTTTGCTCTTTTTTGATAAATTGGCAGCAAGTAATCTGTGGAGATTTCAACTTGCAGTACATTATCACAGACTTGGCACAGTTCGATAGAAAAGAGTAACTAAATTTCTATTTCAATGGGACCTGAAGTTAAGTCAGCTGGAAAATCAAATCCTATGGGTAAATGGAATTTGAAAACACAAAATGATTATGTTTGACAATGATTTAGTTAAGTTTGCTCACAGCGAGTACCTTACAATGAACTTACATGAAATACCAGTCTTATCATTAAATCTGGTCTGATCACTTGGGACTTACTTTGTGTGAATTTTTATAATCTAATTTTCTACCAAGATTGTTCAGATACAGATGGTTCTTGTGAAACTGACAGCCAATGTTGAGACTCAAAGACTTGATCATGTAAAATATAAGACTAGCATGTTATAAGGTTGTACATTTTTTTGTTTTGTTTTGTTTTGTTTTGTTTTGTTTTGTTATGGGAGGGGGTTATTCAGCCTCATATTAAAATGTGAGTGTTTATAATATTACTTTCAAATATAATAATCACAATTATTTATGTTTTGGGTTCTGCTTTTGTATTTATGCTGAGTCCCATGAGACAATGTCAAGGTCTTCCACTGATGTACCGGTATGACAGAGGAAAAAAGTTGCAACTCTGTAATCCCAAGTACTCTTAATGCAAGAATGTTTATGTATCAAATGACTCTCCAATGCCCAGAATTTACAACAAGGCCTTTTTAGCCTGCTTAGGTGTTGTCCTTTAACCATCAAGTGTAGGTGTGCTAAATAAACTCTTTTTAAATTACCAAATGTACAAAATGTCTTCAACTTCAACATTATGAGGTTGTAGAGAGTGGAAGTTTGGAACAAAGCACAGGTTACATTTGCTCAGATACATGTAAGAGGGCATCGTACATTCTCTGATTTTATGGCAAGTTTTTCATCTATCAAACGAGAATCATAAAATGTTGCAGTTAGCTGATATTAAAAAAGTAAGTGTAATTATTTCCCCTTCAGCTGCCACTTCCGCCCCTATTAAAAAGCAATTGAATGTTTAAAGTATGTATGTATGTGTGAACAGCTGTGTATAGAACAAAGTTCCCACAATCTGTTATGATCTTAGTTCTCTCTATTCAAAGATATCAGTTAAGGGCAGCAGTTTCATCAAAGCCATCACGGACAAGTATACCACCTTGTGGCAGTTTTATCCAACCTGTCAGATATGTACATTGTAAGGCAGCTGTTTTATCAAGTCCATCAGAAATATACATCACCATGCAGTAAGTTTCATCAAAGCCATCAGATATGTACACCAGCATGTGTCTTTTTTATCCAAGCCGTCAGAAATGTAACAAGTACAGTAATTTCATACAAATGTACACATACACCATCATGCAAACAGTTAACATTGTCAAAGTTAAATGTGCTTCAGGACACAGTTCAAATTTTGTTTGACTCTCTTTATCACACTTTCTTTCTCAAAGCGTTGTTTTAACCACGGAGTGAAGCTACATTCATGCATACATGTATGTATCTCACTATACTTTTCCACATGACTGTGGTGAAAACAAACCTTTTATGCAGTTAGAGTCAACAAGACCTAACATCTTCATTTTCCAATACATAAAAATTGTTGCAGTAATCTTCACCGTGCATTCTTTATGATTACATTTAGCAAAACAAGTAAATGTTATAATCAATTTTCTAATTTTCATCTGAGAATACTTACATATTTTGGCCAATTCAAATACATGTACTCAGATGTCCTGCAGTCTAGAATATTGCATTTCACATAATTGTTTTGTAATTTGACATTGGTTACACAAAATTCATGCATACCAACCAGAATAAAGTATGGATGTGCAATCATAAAAGTAAAACAGAGCTTCACAAACAACACCTGACAAACTGTCAATATTCTACTGGTATTCTTTATAATTTATTGCAAATTATACAGAGTAATATAGAATACAAATTAATTTTTAATTTTTAATGATATCGTTAGAAAATTTATGACATCATTTATACTATTCATAGAAAAGGGATTAAATTCAAATCTACTCCATGTAGTCAAATAATCACAAAATTCACACAAAAAATTGCATATTTTAATTTGTGGTAAAAGCTATCGTCAGTCCAACTACAAGATTGATGGTACCAGAGAGGAGACATGGACTTGAAAATAATTCTAATGGGTTTGAAAGGAAAACAAATCTGTTTGTCTTTGGTTCAAAATAGCTTTATTTTCCGCCGTTTTGGCCATACACGGATGGCCTTCTTCAGGGAATATTGTTGGAGCTACGAGAAATTGCTTGTGCCTGGATGGAAGTAAGGTGCTAAGGCAATATTTTAATATTCAGTTATGATCCAAAACACAGCAGCAATAAAAGAAACATTGTTTACAAGTCAGTTTATAGTGCAAACAACTCTAGACTACATCAAGGTTCAAATACTTATCATCAAAAAAACTCCAGAACTTTCTATGAGTTTTTCATTAATCAATTTTCCCAGGAATATTCAGATCAACTTTGGTCATTTTCCACAAATGCTGACCAGCAAAATACATCTTTATTTGTCAACACACCTGCTTTTTAATACATATTTATCACCAATCTAAACAACTCTATTAAAGCAATGTTGATTGTTCTATTCATCTGTTTTCCAGGAATTTCCAGGTGTCCAAGACTTTCAAGGAGTTCCCAGGAATCCTTTGAAAAACCAGGACTTTACAGAAATTTCCTGGAGTCCTTTGAAATTCCAGGACTTTACAATTGAAATTCCAGGCATTTCCAGGAGTCCAAGACTTTCAAGGTCTCCCCAGGAATCCTTTGAAATTCAAGGACTTTACAGAAAATTTCAGGAGTCCTTTGAATTCCAGGACTTTACAATTGAAATTCCAGGGCCTACAAGAAAGAGCCCTTTGAAATTCCAGGAGTTCATAGGAGCATACAAGTATGACTCCTGTACATGATGTATGCCCCACTACTAAAAGGGGCTTTAAAACATATATGTTATAAAATCCTATTGGTTTTTCTGTATGAAATGGCAAGCCCATGGATTTAAGACTGAAACACACAAGATATATAGGTGGTGTACTTTCACCTATTTCTTTACATCCTTCTGGATATACAAGTACATTATTACAAAATGAGAGAAGCTGGAGGGCATTTCTACTCCTCCAGTGTTCACCTACAGCCCATCTTGCTATCTTAAAATGTAGCATGTGCAGTTTCTCGTATTGGTTCCTGTGATATTTGTATCAAACATAGTCGGTGTATGGTAACTTAAAATGGGCTGTACTTTCATGGATCTTGACTAAAATGAAAGCACACAAAATAATTCTTTCTTTTTAGTACATTGTCGTATGTAAAAGCCCAATATGCTTGTTATGCCTAAAGCTATTATCGGTATGAGTTGTCCCTGTAACAAGGGTAATTTCCAAAAGCCCTCGCCATATAACGATCACTTTCCTAACCACTTTAGTTGATGTAATTGTACCAAATGGCAGAAAACGTGAGATGCTTCCTTCCTGGTCTCCAATTTGTACGGACTGCCACATTTACAGGCAAATGATATGCCAATATCTTTGTTATGTATAAAACCATTACTAATACGTATGTGTTGTCCCCATAACAAGTACACTAAGCTCTCTAGACTAGTAATTTCACAGTGTGTCCTTGATTCCATAATCACATAAACCACCTTTAAATTTGGGCTTTGGCAAAATTGCCATTTTCGTGACCATCATCACAACCCACTTTAGGTTGTGTAAAGTACCCCATGCTAGACACAAGATATGAACCATAATAGGGAACTTGTAAACATGCCATCTTAAATATCCTGAATGTTGCATCATGGGAAATATGATAAATATGAATCAATCAATTGTGTTACATTGTTTGTATTATAAACACAAATAATGTAGTCATGGTTACCCTGACCACTGTAGGAGGTCTATTTTATCGATAGTGCCAGATTAAGTATTATGATAACTACCGATACTAATAATAACATTCATAACGACTTTTATTAATATAATCCCATAGTCCTTTGCATTTGAGCAATAATCCCATAGTCCTTTGCATCTGAGCATGCTCAGTCTGAATTGTTCTCTTATGCACCATTCAGACTAGAGGTTTGCAATGGGAATGTTTAACTCCTATGTGCTGACAGTGGCTGCAATGGATTGTATGAAGCTCCCATGGAGTTTCATTTTAAGTACGGTATTTGTAACAATAATTGGGGATAATTATTATCAGTGAAAAAGCACTACATAAAAATTAAGATCATTATTACCAGATTCCCTCAGTTACTCAATATTTTCAACTTGAATGAAAACACACAATTGCAGGCCAATAACCTGTGTTTCATTCCACATGTAGAATATCAAACCTTTCCATCAATTAGGTTTCTACCCTCAGGATATAGAAAATAATTACACATTAAACATAGTAGCACATAATATAAAAGATAATAGGATATTATGTAAATGAGTTAGTTTTATGGTTAGATTCCATCACTATCTACTAGGACATCATCAATCTTGTCATTATGATGTGGGAACTCTATCTTGTCTGTTTATCCTATAACCTTTGAACTCTATCTTGTCTGTTTATCCTGTGAAGGTATAAATCGTAAAGATACTGTATAGGAACTAGACTGTGAGTGAAAGTATAAATCATAACGATACTGTACAGGAACTAGACTGTGAGTGGAGGTGTAAATGGTAATGATACTGTAAAGGAACTAGACTATGTGAGTGAAAGTATAAATCATAACGATACTGTATAGGAACTAGACTGTGAGTGGAGGTGTAAATGGTAACGATACTGTATAGGAACTAGACTATGTGAGTGAAAGTATAAATCATAACGATACTGTTTAGGAACTAGACTGTGAGTGAACCTATAACCTTTGATAACCCAAGTCTTTAATTGCTTTGTCAGAATGATCAGAATGACTGACTTCGTGATTTGAATCACCAATTTAATCCCTCATGCTAACATTTGTTTCTAGTTTACAAAAGTCCATTGGCAATATTTGAAACTTCAGTTTAAACAGCTGTAGAAATGGGTACCTGGTAGTGTGTTATTGTTATGTGAAGGTTACCCAGATGTGTAAATGGGTACCTGGTAGGATGTGATTGTTATGTGAAGGGTTACCCAGATGTGTAAATGGGTACCTGGTAGGATGTGATCGTTCTGGGAAGGTTTACCCAGCTTTGGAAATAGGTGCCTAGCAGGGTGTGACATGTATGTGAAGGTTTACCCAGCTGTGTAATGGGTTACCAGGCAGGGTATTATTGTTATGTGAAGGTTTACACAACTGGGCTGTCTGTGTAAATGGGTACCTGGTAGGATGTAGCTGTCATGGGCTGGCTTGATTCAGTGAGTGTTGTTGCATCATAGTAAGAACTGTATACTCCTTACAGTATTAAGAAAGTATAGGCGTGAAAGTTTTTGAAATTTGGTTAGAAGTACAAAAATGAAATTCAGCAATTGCATTGAAGTCAGACTCCTCCCTCCCAACAAAGTTCGGTTACTGAGCTTGTGTGACATTGTGCGATCATCCCTAACTACATGGACACTTTTTACACGTCATCAATTTAAACCATGAGGTACACTGTACGTCTTCAATGTCTCTGATATAGAATTATAATAATACAAAATATGACTTTTTGTTATGATATTCTCATTATTTCTTTTCTATACCATGTAGATACAAAGTTTACATGATATTCTTATGGATTCATATACGTTTCAATGGACTTCACACATATAGGGCATCTGATTAAAATTAGTGAAATCTGTCAACCTTGTGTTTGCGTCATATACTGGTATTATACGGTTATATGACGCACACACACACGTTTGACATTTATTACTCATATCAATCAGCTATGTAATGCTGTGTCTAAGCCATTCAAACTTAGTCTAGTAAATCCACATACATACTAACAGATTACTACAAAATCCCAATGCTATAATTAGTATTGGAGAATGAATGTTGATGGACTCTGGGTATATGCATATACCAGTACACATGTAGTTAGAAATGAACATTTCTACTCTAAGGCAATAAAATTCTTTTCCAATTGTTTTTTGTTATTGTTTTGTTTGTTGGGAGGGGGGAGGGGGGGGGAGGAGTTCGTCCTCTAAAATTCTCTCCGAGTCATAAATAATATTCATATCTGTATGTTTAATGATTACACTGATTCACAGCTACATTTTCAGCCTGCAATTACCGGTACATGTACATACACACCTGACAGGTTATCATTACTTGGTTGATACAAAATTAATATTGTCCCTTGAGTACATACATGTCAAAATATATTGTACTTTTTAACTATTACCGAGCAACTGGAAATAATTCACACATGTTAAATCCTAGAATCACTAAAGTGGAAAGCTTTGTATTACAATAAATCAGCTGTCATTAATACCATACGCAAGCCCAGTTGTACACATTCAAACAGAGACTATGGAATTTATATCCTACATTATGCGTATGTACATATACATGTAATTACATGTGTATACTATTCAATGATGTTTCTTTATTCAGCCAGACTATACATGTATTCGTAAACCTGTTCAAATCTTCGTATAAATGTATAAATCACTGACAATTTGTTCTGTAGTTTGATTGAAATGTTCAATTCATTTTCTAATTCTAAAAATGATAATTTACCATTCTAAAGTAATTATGACCTACTAGGATAAAAGATGATGTCATTATTGGAAACAAGGAAGGTGAGAATCACTATCTATTTTGTGCCCAGCAATCACAAATTACGTGTATCTAAGATGACATCTTTAAGGGAAACGAAGGACGGTGAACTTATTATCTATTGTCAGTTATTCATAAACTTGAACTCATTATCTCCTGTTTCCCGTAATGAATTGTCTCTACTAGTCACTACTCGTTACGACGCGTAATTACTATGTTTTTTTTTTATTTCGTTCCTAACAATATCGACTGTCATATTGATTCTTGGAACCAACAACAACATATTTTCCAATGGAGCACTTAATCTTAATGGGATATTGTTTTGAAACTCTTTTTATAGTAGCTAGGTATACTGAATCACTCATAATATCAAACACCCGACGCAGTATGCCCTCTAATGATGGCCAAATTTTGTTGTTGTGACTCAAAATGAGAAAAACTGGGATTTCTTGTGAATCACCACATAGTACGAGATAGGAACACAATATTTTGATACATCTCTATAGAAATTATGTGCATCAGTGGCACATCAAATTGGCTTAGAGGACACACTCATCACATAGTAAGAAATAGGGGAACACCAAATTTTGGTGCATCAAAAGAAATTGTGTGGCGTGTTTAAAAAAAGGCACATTGTGGCACAGTATTGGATCACCTATGGGTAAACATATTTATGTATCAGTACAGCGTCACATAGTATGGTGCAGTATAGCCAATCAAATTGATTTATGGGTGCAGTCCCCCCACCCCCACCCCATGAATCATGATTTCATCTTATAAATAGACCTCTACTTAACATCTAACATGTCTAGTTATTTATATTTTAAGAATTTTGAATAAATATATATTGTTGTTTTCCCAAAAAAAAATCCTAGTTACAGCTAGTATAGGTATAAGCATAGAAGTGGGTATGAATAAGAAAAAGCTAAAGGCCTGTTTCCGAAAAAATAAATTCATGATTAGAATTACACCTGGTCCAACGTTTTGGTCTCACATAATTAAGAGACCTTCTTCAGGGATAAAATGTAAAAAACCCCAAAATACTGTAATAAGTGCACAATGTCTAACGGTTTGAGCTGGTATGGTGAATAAAGTACCGGTTGGAGCAGGTATGGTGAATAAACAAACGGTTGGAGCTGGTATGGTGAATAAAGTACCGGTTGGAGCAGGTATGGTGAATAAACTATCGGTTGGAGCAGGTATGGTGAATAAAGTACCGGTTGGAGCAGGTATGGTGAATAAACTATCGGTTGGAGCAGGTATGGTGAATAAACAAATGATTGGAGCAGGTATGGTGAATAAACAAACGGTTGGAGCAGGTATGGTGAATAAAGTACCGGTTGGAGCAGGTATGGTGAATAAACTATCGGTTGGAGCTGGTATGGTGAATAAACTAACGGTTAGAGCTGGTATGGTGAATAAACTATCGGTTGGAGCAGGTATGGTGAATAAACTATCGGTTGGAGCAGGTATGGTGAATAAACTATCGGTTGGAGCAGGTATGGTGAATAAACTATCGGTTGGAGCAGGTATGGTGAATAAACTATCGGTTGGAGCAGGTATGGTGAATAAACAAACGGTTGGAGCAGGTATGGTGAATAAACTATCGGTTGGAGCAGGTATGGTGAATAAACTATCGGTTGGAGCAGGTATGGTGAATAAACAAACGGTTGGAGCAGGTATGGTGAATAAACAAACGGTTGGAGCAGGTATGGTGAATAAAGTACCGGTTGGAGCAGGTATGGTGAATAAACTATCGGTTGGAGCAGGTATGGTGAATAAACTATCGGTTGGAGCAGGTATGGTGAATAAACTATCGGTTGGAGCAGGTATGGTGAATAAAGTAACGGTTGGAGCAGGTATGGTGAATAAACTATCGGTTGGAGCAGGTATGGTGAATAAACTATCGGTTGGAGCAGGTATGGTGAATAAACTATCGGTTGGAGCAGGTATGGTGAATAAACTAACGGTTGGAGCAGGTATGGTGAATAAACTAACAATTGGAGCAGGTATGGTGAATAAACTATCAGTTGGAGCAGGTATGGTGAATAAACTATCGGTTGGAGCAGGTATGGTGAATAAACTATCGGTTGGAGCAGGTATGGTGAATGAACTATCAGTTGGAGCAGGTATGGTGAATAAACTATCGGTTGGAGCAGGTATGGTGAATAAACTATCGGTTGGAGCAGGTATGGTGAATAAACTATCGGTTGGAGCAGGTATGGTGAATAAACTATCGGTTGGAGCAGGTATGGTGAATAAACTATCGGTTGGAGCAGGTATGGTGAATAAACTATCGGTTGGAGCAGGTATGGTGAATAAACTAACGGTTGGAGCAGGTATGGTGAATAAACTAACAATTGGAGCAGGTATGGTGAATAAACTATCGGTTGGAGCAGGTATGGTGAATAAACTATCGGTTGGAGCAGGTATGGTGAATAAACTATCGGTTGGAGCAGGTATGGTGAATAAACTAACGGTTGGAGCAGGTATGGTGAATAAACTAACGGTTGGAGCAGGTATGGTGAATAAACTAACAATTGGAGCAGGTATGGTGAATAAACTATCGGTTGAAGCAGGTATGGTGAATAAACTATCGGTTGGAGCAGGTATGGTGAATAAACTATCGGTTGGAGCAGGTATGGTGAATAAACTAACGGTTGGAGCAGGTATGGTGAATAAAGTAACGGTTGGAGCAGGTATGGTGAATAAACTATCAGTTGGAGCAGGTATGGTGAATAAACTATCGGTTGGAGCAGGTATGGTGAATAAACTATCGGTTGGAGCAGGTATGGTGAATAAACTATCGGTTGGAGCAGGTATGGTGAATAAACTAACGGTTGGAGCAGGTATGGTGAATAAACTATCGGTTGAAGCAGGTATGGTGAATAAACTATCGGTTGGAGCAGGTATGGTGAATAAACTATCGGTTGGAGCAGGTATGGTGAATGAACTAACGGTTGGAGCAGGTATGGTGAATAAACTAACGGTTGGAGCAGGTATGGTGAATAAACTAACGGTTGGAGCAGGTATGGTGAATAAACTATCGGTTGGAGCAGGTATGGTGAATAAACTATCGGTTGGAGCAGGTATGGTGAATAAACTAACGGTTGGAGCAGGTA
The DNA here is from genome assembly GCF_964340395.1 of Glandiceps talaboti. Taxonomy (NCBI): domain Eukaryota; kingdom Metazoa; phylum Hemichordata; class Enteropneusta; family Spengelidae; genus Glandiceps; species Glandiceps talaboti. Next base: position 2,234,698 of record NC_135569.1, read on the forward strand.
TGGTGAATGAACTAACAATTGGAGCAGGTATGGTGAATAAACTAACGGTTGGAGCAGGTATGGTGAATAAACTATCGGTTGGAGCAGGTATGGTGAATAAACTATCGGTTGGAGCAGGTATGGTGAATAAACTAACAATTGGAGCAGGTATGGTGAATGAACTAACGGTTGGAGCAGGTATGGTGAATAAAGTATCGGTTGGAGCTGGTATTGTGAATAAAGTATCGGTTGGAGCTGGTATGGTGAATAAAGTATCGGTTGGAGCAGGTATGGTGAATAAAGTATCGGTTGGAGCAGGTATGGTGAATAAACTATCGGTTGGAGCAGGTATGGTGAATAAAGTAACGGTTGGAGCAGGTATGGTGAATAAACTATCGGTTGGAGCAGGTATGGTGAATAAACTATCGGTTGGAGCAGGTATGGTGAATAAACTATCGGTTGGAGCAGGTATGGTGAATAAACTATCGGTTGGAGCAGGTATGGTGAATAAACTATCAGTTGGAGCAGGTATGGTGAATAAACTATCGGTTGGAGCAGGTATGGTGAATAAACTAACGGTTGGAGCAGGTATGGTGAAATACAAATATTAATGCATAGTTTTTGTTCATACATGTATTCTCATCACATTACAACCCCAGGGTTCAATAGAAAAGACCTGACTCCATTTCAATCACGTTGACTCTATTCATTTTGATTACACGGCTACGATAGGTGGAATAATCTTCACAAGATTGTTTCAGTGGATAGCCAGTAAAGATTAGACTCTATCAACTCCATGTCATTCCAGCTATCTATCTGACATAGACATTTTAAAACTGAATCTGAGCATTTAATCAGGTGTACTTAGTATTATAGTACGGCTCAAGAATCTCATTCTGATTAGCTAGTCCTGTGTCAGTAATAACAATGATAGTTTCTATCGAGCGTTTTCCACACATATACTCAAAGTGTTGTATAATTACTACCGCTGGTACAGATCTATACTGACACACCTACCCTATGTACTTCCCTAGCTCCTTTGGGAGCATACAAACCATTACAGCCTCTGTAAGCATGTAAGATTAAATCATACAAATTGTAACCCCCATCCTACCAGGTCCCCATTTCATAGAGCACTTTCCACACATATACTCAAAGTGCTTTTATTACCCCATGTATGGACCTATAGTGGCACAACATATCTTTATACTTTCTCAACTCCTTGGGGACCAACAATCCATTGCAGCCTCTGATTAAAGCATTTAAATTGTAACCTCTATCCTACTAGGTCCCCATTTTATATACAACTGGGTTGACTGGGGCAATATCGTGGTTCAAATCCTGCCCAAGGACTTAAGCCAAGGTTAGTGTCCAACAAGGAATGTGTAAACACACACTGCAAAAATTCAAAATATCAGACTGTTAGGATAGTGGTAAAGTGTAGTGATAGCCGTTCTCAAGTCTACAGGTAGACTACAGATAGGATAGCGGCGGGATAGTGTAAAAAAAAAGTCGTTCTCACATCGACAGGTAGGCTACAGTATTCTCAGTCTGGATTGCAAGTTCCTTATTCCTTATTTATAAAAAATATTGTAAAGCCAATCATGACATTTTTCTTGAAAATGGGTTGGAGTTTTCTTGAAGAAAGTAACAGCAAAAGTCTACATGTATATAAGATCTGTATTTCTACATTTACTTCATATTGAATATTCCAGGAGAGTTCACGATAAGTTTCTAAATAACTGCCTATATTGTATAGCTCTAGGTATGTGGACAGGGATTAGCTGGAATGTTGTGTCAGAAAGACCTTCACCTCAAATAATTCCATTCCTTGGCAAGTATCTCTAAAAATGCAACTTTCAGGAAGAACTCAATATTCTTATAGTCAATTGGGAAATTTGGATTTTTAGATTAAATACGGAAAAATACAGAATGTGGAAAAATACGGAATGTAATTATATATTGTCCCTTGGGATGTCTGACTTGTGTTTAAGTACCAAACACCATCCTGTTTCAATGGTTTTTATCTCCTTCACTTGGTTCAATGCTTTCCTGATATATTAACTTCCTGTTAAGTTGTGATGTAGCCAATATTCCTTACGTATATGAATATTTTTTTCTTTCATAAATATGGCATTGTTAGGATAATAGTTACTATTCATCGATGAATGAAACACTTTCTTGGCAGAATTATCAGGCAAAATATTGGTTTATAAATTTTGTATGAATTCTTTGTATCAGCGATATAATTCTACCACCTACATGTAGGTGTGTCATTCAAATAATAACTATTCGACATTTTGATCAACACCATAACTTCTGCTCCATACATTACACATGCATTACTATAGGTGTACATGAGAATAAGTCAACCTTCTTGTTCTATTTTGACTCTCTAGCATGAGGTAAAATGCTATTACAGGTACTGAGAATAAGTCAACCTTCAACAGTTCTATTTTGACCCTCTAGCATGAAGTAAAATACTATTGCAGGTACTGAGATGAGAATAAGTCAACCTTCTTGTTCTATTTTGACCCTCTAGCATGAAGTAAAATACTATTGCAGATAGTGAGAATTAAGAAGTTACTTTAGCGTCTTAGACTGACTTGGATAACCCAACAGTCTTTGTACCTACTTTTATACCTGCTGTGAATATAATAGTAATGCATATGAAGCACGTTGAGCAGAAGTTATGGTGTCGACCAAGAAATCAAATGTTCATTATTTTTATGTTGTGCCTTGGCAGTAACAATCTATATAATCAGATATCAAGAATTAGGGTTACACTACAGCAGTCCAATTATCCAAAGAAAGTATGCTGTATTATTACACTGTTAGTGTCCACAATACAACAATAAATTTCTACTCTGTGTTACATGATTCCTCCATACATACCTAGTATTTCAGAATTGCTTGGTTGCAGGCTATATCTACACAAACATCTCCAGGGAGGATGGCTGCATCAGAGGTAATTATTTGAAACCACCTCTCAATTGCTTATTTAGAATTTAGTGATCATAAAGTAAATTGTACCCAAAGCTACTCTTCAACTGATAACATATCGGTACCTGGACATCGGAATTTATGCCCAGGGCTTGCATATTTTGTGAGTACAGTATTTAAACTAAATACAGTTACCTGGCGCAATAACCTTATATACACTACTGCCTGGCTAGGACTCGGAGGATACTAGCAGCAGGGCTTGAAATTAGCAGTAGTCCATGACACATAGACTAAGTCTAATAAACATTGTATCTCGACTACCAAATTAGCAGTAGTCTATGGCATATAGACTACCAACCATTGTATCTTGACTACCACATTAGTAGTAGTCTATGGCATATAGACTACCAAACATTGTATCTTGACTACCAAATTTACAGTGTGTAGTCTGTTAGACCAATGGAAATGAATGCAAAAATTGTAGCTCAAACAGTTCACTTGGATCAAATTTAACTACCAAGTCCAAAAGCTAAATTCAAGCCCTGTGGTAGACATCTATAACCCTAAGGGCTGTTATGTAGCAAATATCTCCTGAGGTCGAATTCTGACAGAAATACACATAGATGCTTCATAATAGCAAAAGGGGTAATATGTTATCTACTAGTGTCTGAACAAGGCCAGGCAATGTGTTTCACAATACATCATAGTCTCAGAAACAAACAATGTATTTTTTCCAGATTCAAAGCAAATCACAGAAAAGACTCATAAATATGCTATATATAAATACCCTATGGAACATAGTACTGGACTAGTGCTTGCTCTTTGCAAATTAAGGTCACTATGGGTCACCAGTACATGTACTTACCCCATGTGACACGGTCTAAGCCAATCACTGAAGGCTGATGAAAACAATGCATTATAATCATGTGTATTCAGGGACTGATAATATGACAGAACCCAATGGCATGTGAGCACAGGTGTGGAATACTTTGCAGTATTTGCATGAGTACTTGTGGCACTCTCTTCTGTCATACCTTCATGAGTGTTATAAGCACCAGAACAAATCATGAAGGCAAATATGAGCACATCACGATGGCACTCCCAACAGCATGAGGCCATGGGGTTCAATATCATTATGAGGTCTGTCATTATATACAATTGTCATTTATCAAAAAAATGCAAATTTTGTAACAAAAAAAAAAAACCCAAAAAAACAAAAAAACCTGACATTTGGCATACTAGAATAACTACACGCTTACTTGTGTACAGTATTGTACAAAATTATACAGTGTGGCAAATACAGAATCTAAAATTTAATGATAACAGATTTTGTTCCAGAGTGTGTCTAGTTAGTGTAGTGTACATGTATTTTTAGGCTGGCTATTAAAGTCTATAGGTAGTTTTCAACTACAGATGAAACACTTGAACAAATTTATGAATCAGTCATAATATATTAATATAGAAATTGTCAGAAACTTTATTAACGTTTATGTTTTTAATAAAGTAGTTATCGTGAGAGATGGCTTAGTATGATTCTAACAAATTTATATCAATGTGGTGATTTGAATTCCTCCTTACCTGTTGCTAATACACGACTCCATTCTCGCGTTTCTAAGTTTAGTTTCCACATATCGTTGAATGCTGTACTCGCAGACGAGCAGCCGCCAAAGACATACATGGCTTTGTCTAGGTAACAGGCACTGTGTGAATAACGGGCGGTAAGCGGGGAGATGTTAGGTTCACGTCCACTCCATTGTAAACAGCTGGACTGCACGGCATGCTGGAAACTGAAGTACTTCTGTCGTATAACACCTATACAAATAAACAGAACCAGTAAAAATAATGTCAGTCATCATTTGTGATATGAATTTTATAATTATAGCAATCTGTTATACTTATTTGATATTGAATTCTGCGCATTGGAAGATCATCAATTTCTGATATATATATAATTAAGTTCCTTCCTTTCAAGAAGAGTCTTAAAACGTATATTTTCCGACAACGCTATTGCTGATGTTTTTAAATTGATTGCTAATTTTTAAATCCGATTTTGTTTTTAGAGACGCTTTTCAGATATTCATTGTGTTCTTATGCTAGACTTTTGTTGTTGTTGTTCTTTTGCTAGTCTTTCTCATTTTGTAATGTTCAGACCGCTGAGACATGTTTGTGTAGTGGTCTTTAAACAATAAATTATTATTATATTAATATTATTATTATATAAATTATGCCCCATGTAACGTCCTCAACTCCCTGGGGAGCACACAATCCAGTGAAGTCTCTGTAAGCACATATGATTTAATCATTCATATATAAACCTCTATCCTACCAGGTCCCCATTAGTATAGCTGGGTTCACTGGAGTACAGTCTTGGTTCAAATCCTGTCCAAGGACTTTAGTCATTCAGAAACATGTGACTATAGGCTCTAACCAGTAACTTGTAGATTCCAAGTCAGACTCTTAACCCTTCAACCATCATGACTCCACGTAATACAAGTTACATGTACTTTACTAATGAGGACATGTGAAGGTATAATATTTCATTATGTACATATACAGGGGTTATGGTATCAGCTATAGGGTACACAACTCAGCTCTATACAGAATCAGTGTTCTCTTACAGAATGAAGCAATTGACTGTTTATTATAGAACCTTCCTGGGTGTCACTTAGTATGTGTATTTTATATACACACGTAAACCTATCAATGTCATGCTGTCGACCACTATATATGATATAGTTATGACAGTTAACCCCTTCCCTTCACATACACATACATACATA
>NC_135569.1:2242899-2260399 GCF_964340395.1 Glandiceps talaboti
GTACAGCCTTTAAAAATATTTACCCATAAGAGTATCCATGCTAGATATTTGTAGTTGCCTATCCAACCCTGTTGTTATCTATGCAATATACGCAATCATGTGGCTGTTGTTATAGGTGTGGTCATGTTGCTAAACATATTTGCATATGATTTTAGTGTGGGTCATCTATGACCTGTCACTTCCAAAATTGTGGGTCAGGTCCAAAAAATGTGTGTCAAATGACCCAAAAACTCCCTCTGGCTGCAACACTGAAGTTGTTTGCAGATACAAGAAGAATGAAGTTGCTTTAGTATTTCATTCGTGGGACTTGATGTTTATAAGACAAACATAGACAAATTTCAATTCCAGACTAACAACAACAAAGACACAACACATATACAGCAGGATCCTTTACCCAATCACATTGAAAACTGATAAAGCATTGCTGCTTCTGCAAATAACGTCATATTCTTTTACAGTGCAGTGGAAGCAGACTTCTAATGAAAAAAATTATACAGAGACTGATGATTTTAATGGCTTCAATTGTTATTTTTCAACTGATCATCAGCATGGTAACTTCATTTTTTATCTATTATACATTTGTTACAATATTGGAAAGAAGAAATGTTCTATATTCTTAGGTAAATAAAATGGAAAAGGGAGAACGGAAAATAACAAACGTTAGTCCAGTCCATCTCCTAGGAAAAAAACAACATGGGGGTTTGTTATTATTACATATGTAAATATCCAAAACAACAAATTTCCATAAAAATGACACTATGCAATCATGTGCTTTTGTGTAGAATGAACGATCGCATCTTAATTTGCATATCATTTGCATACAGGTATGCAATAATGTTTTCAGTATTGCACTGCAGTGAAAATACCACTAGTATGCACATGCACCAGTGCAAGTAATCTCTGGTATATATATATGTAATAATAATCTTTATGACCCGGATATGGATTTTGCGGACCGAGGTTGTATGGCGAAAGGGCCAGACTTTAGAAGGACCTATAAGCAGTACTACTGAGGTCTACAAAACCCAAATCTGAGCCGTGAAGGTTTTATCATATACTCCATGTAATGGCACAGAAACATCATTTGAATCACATATTTTTTGGCTCTGAAATATTTTATTTGCAGAAATATCAAACTAGTGAAGAAATTATCAAAGCCAAATCACTGAGTGAACAGATATCGATGAGCACACCACTTGCCATATTTGGGCACAAAGTGTGCTGGGCCGTGATACAGAAAATTAATGCCCGGGTTCGATGTGTGTGTTCTCCATTGAATTGCAATGGAATTGATACTGGGTATATGATAATATGCAGATAAGAATTCATACCATTATTAAAAAGACATTATCCTATCCATAAATTACACTTACATAACAAAAATATCACCTTTATGTCTCCTGAAAGAATTCACTATTTTCAAAGAAAGGAAGACCTCTTCAACTCAGCCGCTGCCATGTTTTATCTACCATGTAAATCATTTATGAAGAATTTCCTCAAGATGAGCATGTGATTCCCTAATGTCATTAACATTTAAATACAAAATAACCATGAATTATACATGTCAGTTTGCTGTAAGACACGCTACATTGTTTTGTAGCATACACTGCACTGTGTAATGCTTATAAATGATTTAAACTGAGGTGCAAAACTAGTCAAAGATTCAAGCTGTATTCGTATTCGGGTTGTCAGTGGCCGAGTACGCCTCTTACCTCTGCAGTCTGGGTTCGAACCTGCCTGGTGTCGGCTGGGTTTGATTTAAAATTTAACCAGGTCTATATGTAAGAAGGGTGATGCTCAGTTTGACCCTGCCGAACAACGCAGGTTTTCCCCAGGTACTCTGGTTTCCTCCTGCTTCTCAACACTAGGGCACTAGGGCGCTGCTCTTGCGGCGACCATTCAACAAATTTTCAAATTTATTTGGACGAATAAAGATTATTATTATTATTACTTAATATACTTCTGATACATAATTTATTTTATAAATAGTTGTTGACTAGACATATGTACTGTCATACAGTATAGATGTTATTCTCTAACATTTTTCTTCAATGGGTCTGTTTTCTGATTTTATATGGGTAAATGTTTGGATCTTGGGACACAATCCCTGTCTTAAATTTAAAATCCATATGTTTAGTTTTCAGCACACAAGCACACCTACATATAGCAATTGAACATCTATATGGAAGTAAGAATGGTTTGGAATAGAGTTTCCTTGAACAAAAAAGTAACAGCAAACGTAATGATTCAAGTTAAGGTTTTTGCATAGCGTTATTTTACCACCAGTGGAGCTATAAGGATTGTACAGCATCATTCTTTCCTTCAGGACCAACTATTTCACTCATTCAAATTTTAATCCCAAATTTGCATTGGCAGATCAATTACAGGACCCTAAATTCCTCAATATTTGTCTAGACTATAACCCAGTATTCTGTAACTAAAAACATACCAAATGTCAAGGACTTTAGACATAGAAGCAATCACCACAATGACTGCTGGTAAAAGTAACTTGCTTACCAAGACACTTAAGCCCTTGAGGTAATTGAAGCTGGTAACATCAATGTGATTTATGCAGCCATCAATGTAAATAGGATGTGTCTGCTAACAGTACATACATAGAATATAACTATTATGTCCAGGCTAACAAGAACTCTTGTTTGATACATGCTGTCATTTCTAATTTCATGTTATTAGTTTTTATTATCTTGGCAATGTTTGCTGAATTACTTTAAATGGACACACTCCAGAAATGTTGTGGAGGAGTTTTTTATAGCAATTTCTCCATATAATAATGAATGAAAACTGTGTGAACTCCTGATCTTGAGGAAGTTTGGTGCATGTTTAGTGAAATACTGAAACTTTGGCACGTTATATGTTAAGTTATGTCTGGAAGTGCATGCTGAAACTTTGGCACATTACATGTAAGTTATGTCTGGAAGTGCATGCTGAAACTTTGGCACATTGTGTGTACATGTAAGTTACGTTTGCAAATGCTGAAAACTTTGGCACATGTTACATGTTATGTTATGTGCTTAAAATGTGGCACACGTTGCAAGTTAAATGCCGGAATGTTTGCACATACTAAACGTAAGTAAAATGTAGAAATTTTGGCATATGTTGAATGTTGAATACTAATACTTAAATATTAACACTGAACCCATGAGGGATGGCCCTCACTGGTCTTCTTGGGAGACAAGTGTTTAAATGCTTAAAGAACTATCCAGTATAAATAAAGATTATAATTATTATTATTATTATTAAAGATTAATGTGTCAGGACATTGGCATAATTTTGGGAATATTATTATTAAAGGTAAATACCAGCGTTTTCTGAAAATCCACCCATTCAAAAAGTTGCCCATGGGTGACTATTCAGCGAGTGGACATCTCTTTAGGATTTCACTTTCATGGTGGAAAAAATTCTGATTTTTTATTGATATATTTATGCTTATTTAGGTTTAGGTCGTAATTTTAAAGTGACTTAAAAAAATAGCAATGAGACAAAAATCGACACTGGAGAAAAGTAGACGAATGTAGAATTTGATGTACATTACATGAATACGAGTGTATCCCAATGAGTACACACACGATGATTGTGTGATATCTGTGGAATAGTAGCCGTGGATGTTAATTTACAGCTTTCTCTTTGAGGCCTCGGATTTCCCTATTTTCCAAATAGTCACCCGGGGCTAATTTTCAGGAAAATGCTGGTATTCTTGACGATGAACGTGACATGAAATTGGCTTCAGAACTTTAGGGTTTCTTTTACCGATGTACCGGTACATTAGAATCAGAACTGTCAAAGATAAATAATGAATTCCCATTTACTCTATGTGTGTATTATCTAATTGCTGTTAGTTGCTTTTACAGGTTAAACCACAACCTAAGATCAATTTAGCTGTAAGCAATATTTCATAGTTCAAGTGTAAGGTGTGACATTGTGTGTCACTTTGCAAATAACCGACTATTAGGCCAGAAAAAAAGAGAATTGTGTTTCTGGTCAGTGTGCGCACCACTTAAATACCCTCGCATCGGTCTTTGTGTGTGTGTGTGTGTGTGTGTGTGTGTGTGTGTATGTGTGTGTGTGTATGTGTGTGTGTGTGTGTTTGTGTGTGTGTGTGTGTGTGTGTGTGTGTGTGTGTGTGTGTGTGTGTGTGTGTGTGTTTGTCCAGCCCATGCAGTCTGCAGATCCATGGGGAAACACAAAAATAACCCTCCCTACTTCAGTGAAGACAACTGAAGAGCCAATTATGAACAAGCAAACGGTATTTGCCCCAACATACATACTTGCTCATGCTCCTCAGACGTTTGGACTGAAAGTGATTGAACACAAAAGTAGAGCAGTTCGTGTACTACATGTATTTACAATCACACTTTTTTGGGGGAAATACAATCACCTTTGGTGTAATGGTTACCACATGATAAATACTAATAGCTTGGAAATGTATAAACATAAAAAGAAATTATTGCAATCTGCATCACTGTCAAAGAATGACAACATTCCTTGCAATTGCTGCCATACACATTAATTGCATTCACTGCTATACACATTAATTGCAATTGCTGCCATGCACATTAATTGCATTCACTGCCATACACATTAATTGCATTCACTGCCATACACATTAATTGCATTCACTGCCATACACATTAATTGCATTCACTGCATACACATTAATTGCATTCACTGCCATACACATTAATTGCATTCACTGCCATACACATTAATTGCATTCACTGCCATACACATTAATTGCAATCGCACATTAATTGCATTCACTGCCATACACATTAATTGCATTCACTGCCATACACATTAATTGCATTCACTGCCATACACATTAATTGCATTCACTGCCATACACATTAATTGCATTCACTGCCATACACATTAATTGCATTCATGCCATACACATTAATTGCATTCACTGCCATACACATTAATTGCATTCACTGCCATACACATTAATTGCAATCGCTGCCATACACATTAATTGCAATCGCTGCCACATAGTCATAGCAACTGCTGTCCAAGAATGGCAACATATTAATTGCAATCATTATGAAACTAGTTTTACATATAGCGACAATGGTATTGAAGCACAGTTGCATATTTACAATGTAGTATTTTTACAGTGTTGATTAATGGGACATCGATTAAATACCCAATATTATATTTATCTTTATAAAAGTAACATCCTCGCTATTATGTCATGGTAATCTGCCCTAAGGTTTGTGACTTTAAGTTCTTCAGATACACATACGGACACACGCATGTATGCACACACACACACACACACACACACACACACACACACACACACACACACACACACACACACACACACACACACACACACACATACACACACACACACACACACACACACACACACACACACACACACACACACACACACACATACACACACATTCACACACGTGACACAGACATGTTCTATCGGTACCCTGTCTGCAGCACACTGCACTGGAATGTTAGTTCTCCGACCTTTTTTCACTTCAGTTTTCCCCAGATACTTCCATGACTCATCCCCTAATACTAACCAGATGTCACAATGAATGATTAATCAGAAACTATTTTGATAAACTTTCACAGAACATTACATGCAATCTGGTCAAATTGTTAGACAAATATTGTCTCAAGAGATAACTCTCTAACTTATCAAATCTGGTCTTTAATTCATCTGAAAAAAACACAAGATGATGGCTGAGTTTATTTAAACAGTCCCTATATTAATTTATACAATTTAAAGCAAAGACATATCTTACTCATGTGCAACAACATTTTAAACACATTCCAATTTTCTCTTTTGGATTTTGCATTTGGAAAACAACAATTTATCACATTCAAAAGCAAAGTTAGCATTCAACATAACCTGTGTCCCTACGTGAGTTGATTGAAAATTGAGTCAAAGTCAATCAATTTAGTTAATTGGATCAAAACTCTTCTCCGTCCTCATAAGAAAACTGAGCAGCGAGCAATGGATTTGAATCGTTTCACTTTAGTGTTTGTGTTGGTTTCAATCCGATACTTTGAATCAGTTCAAAAGGACTCCAAACACCCTACTTCCCTACCCATCCCATCCCACTTCTCCACCCCACTTCCCCACCCATCCCACCCCACTTCTCCACCCATCCCACCCCACTTCCCCACCCATCCCACCACACTTCCCCTGATGGTTTGAAACCCAATTCAACTAAATTGGTTCAAATCAGTTTTAGCATATGTAGGGATACAAAAAGTGTCTATCTATCAAGTTTGAACTGCTTCAGCAATCCATGTGAAGGTAGGACTATAGAATCAGCCGTACACGACCTATAATCTCAGTTTTATTACCAAATCTTTACATTTATCTTTGCTGCATAGAATTTAATAAATATTCAACATTTTACTTAATATTACAACAATAGACAACAGGAACTTTTGATGAGAGACCCATGATTGTAATCCAGATTCCTGCATACAAAATTCAGTATCCAATGGTTACGATGTTGTACAAGTCACATTGTAACATATCTGTACAAAGAATGATGGTAGACATATTACGTATATTTATGAATTATTGACAAGAAACTAATACTGAGTATGTAGACCGACGTGAAAAAAAAAACCATTCCCCTAAAAGGGTTTGTTAACATGGCTTTACATTAGAAGTGAAATGATTGATAGTAAATAACAAATTATATAGGCTTTTACTCACATAAACACATTTTGTCAAAGAAGACCAACATAGGACAGGTATATGTATTCAGCTTTAAGTTTAAGTTCAAAATTTGACAACTGCAAAATTATAAACCACACATGGAAAATTTTAACCGGTACCAATTTCAATGCAACTGATAAATTTTGTAGATTTTAATAAATTTCACTTTTTTAATCATCTTCCTCTACTAATCCTGACTACATCACAAGGTACCAAGAAAGCTTTCCATTTTCCGAAGCAAAAAAAAAAAAATATCCCCCAACTCATCAAATTCCATTCCTTTTAACATCTGGAGAATTTAATATGATTTATTTGTGTCTTATTGTTGGTAGTTCACAATACTATAAAACAGCAGGAATTCTATTTACTAGAGCAAGACCTAGTTTTGCTCCCCAGTGTTACAGTTGTTAATCACCAAAACAATAAAATTATACAAATAGTTAATACCACCAGTAGAGAGGGTCAATTTTTATTTCCTTTCTACAACCAGTGACATGCAAGTTTTCACAAGTGGAAATTGTTACAAACATCAAAGTTAAACAACTAACACTTGGTATAGCATATAGGGTGAGGGGAAGTTACTGAGTTTAGCTGACACACAGCCATTCAACGCTATATCACCATATCTAAATGGTCATGTCAGCCTACACTGCAGTGTTTGTAATGTACAAACATCAAAGTTAAACAACTGAAATGGGTTGTATTAACACTTGGTATAGCATATAGTGTGAGAGGAGGTTACTGAGTTTAGCTGACACACAGCCATTCCACACTATATCGCCATATCTAGATGGTCATGTCAGCCTACACTGCAGTGTTTGTAATGTACAATGTCAAACTGAGTGAAAAGACTACCCCTATGCATGTTACAGAGGCCAAGGCAACATTTGTTTATAGACAACTGTAAATTATACCCATAAAGAGCTGTTAAACCTATTGATAGAAATAAATTCTTCGCTGGAACCAGTGCTGACAGAAAAACACATCAAAATAAATCTCAATACACTCACATGTTTAAGAGATAACATGTCTGTCAGTAGCTAACTGAACTTTCTGCATTCACTCAAACTTTAGACATTTTAAATCTCTTTTTCTTTTTTTTCTTTTTTTTCTTTTTTTATAACCTTTGCATTTTAAAACTCTTGTGCATAATGCAAGGCTGGCTAACTTGTACTCACTACATATACTAATCATATAGTCATCAGTACTGTTCATGTACCCAAATTTTTAGTGCTAATTAAAGCAAAATAAAAAAATGCTTGTTTCCAGTTACATGACTTCAGAAAATAAGGTATTTTAAATTTGTTTTAATTACTTTGACCCCAAGATTAAGATACTCGTCGGTCACAATACTTCCATGAGAGTTTGCTGAGGTGTAATATAAGCAAATGAAGATTATAAGTTACTTAGACGAACATGTTATGCAGACTGTTTTGTTATGGTACAAAAAGACATGGTTTCTCTCTGAGATATGATTATCAAAAGTGGAAGAAGAGAACTTGTATATGAATATAGAGCTTCAAAGATGAACATACTGTTATAACATTAACATAAGGGACGATCACACACTGTCACACAAGCTCATTAAACGAACTTTGTTCATTTAAGACAAAAAGTAAAAAGATTAAGAACAAAATCAGCTTGTGCCACTTACGTAAGTTTTGAAGTGAGTCATTTAAACTAGAACACATTATGTTTCAGGAAGTCTAATAATAATATGATATTACATTTGGATGTATATTAATACACATATAATAAATGCTATTTCCATCCAATATTATATTCTCTTTTAAAGTAATGAATCTCATAAAGTCTAATGAGTAGTAATAATAAATAACTTATGGTCTAGTACATGTAGGTTTTATAATTTTAGAAAAGCAAGCCATTTCAGAAAAGTGATGTCACAAGAAAAGGAGAAAACAAAGAAACACTCCTTCAAATATTTGAGAACTTTGCAACAGCAAGGTGTATTCTCTTTAGTTTAAAAAGGGTGACAGATTTCCTTCTTTTCTTTTTGTGAAAACTTACAATGCATTTTTTCATGGGACCATTTTGAAACACAATACGGCAGCCATTTTGAAACACGTACCACATGGCGGCCATTTTGAAATGTAATATGGTGGCCATTTTGAAAATCAATATGACAACCATTTTGACCCAAAAATGAATAAATTTGACATATGTCTGTATTTTTAAATGATTTTTCAAATAAAAAAATCATGAATATTTATGTTCTGTTATTACATATACCCCGGTACATATCTGCTGATATCAATCAAAAGGACTTCCAGTGAACAATGACTGAGGTTGAAGTTTCAACTTGGCATTTGTTGGATAATGTATGTAAACATAAAATCATCCAATGATTCCCTGGAATCTGATTTTGCTAGTTTGGCAATCCCTTTAACATAGAGTCCACTCGCATGGGAATTTTTGGCTCTAACCTTTACCCAACCACACTGGCATTTCACCAATAGTGTTGGGGAAAAACAAGAGCCAAAACCTCTCACATGACTGGATGCACTTCCCTTTAATCAAACGTGTAAAATGTCTGTTCTGACAGCAACTCTTCTATCATCACAAATAAATTGTAGGTTTAGAAACAAGACATGATTAATGCTAATCATCAGAAATTGGCTGTAAGACCAGATTTAACCTTTATACAAACACTACTATTTCAAAATAACAATATTTATGCACATCAGAGCTTTTTACCATCAATCTGTGTCCACCTCCATTTTGTATATAATGCTTATCTGTGAGTAACATTGGTACTAATTGAATCAGATGGATAAAAGACATCATTTATCATTTGAAAATTTCAATCACACAACGTGAATGAACAGTTGTTGACTTTGTGGTTTTGACAAGAACTTCAATCTTAATCAAAATTTTCAGCTAATGGTTAATATTCCCATAGAGAGAGAGAGATGTACATGTAGCTGTCAGTCACACAATTATTAATGTATACAGATGCACAGAATGTTAATGCCTACATATTAAGGTATTAGTATGCCGGGAATCAATCACTTTCTGTAGATTTAATGATAATTTGACTTTAAAATTAAGGTAAACTGTGTCTCATGCATGAATTTTTACTGAAAATCAAAAGTTCTTAAAATCCCTCTGAATTTTGCCATGTGAAAGCTTCTTTCAGGTCATTATGAAATAATAAAAAGGGATTTGGGGTTTCACCCTCTTGTTTTCAAGGAAATTGACAAACGTTTATCTTCCCTTAGAGTTTACACAGTATTTGGTGGCCATATTGGATTCTATTTTCCCCTAGAGTTAAAACAGTATACGGTGGCCATATTGGATTCTATTTTCCCCTAGAGTCAAAACAGTATACGGTGGCCATATTGGATTCTATTTTCCCCTAGAGTTAAAACAGTATACGGTGGCCATATTGGATTTTAAAAGGCTCAATTTTAATTCTATTTTGACCTCTATTTCAAAACATTGTAAGGTGTAAGATTTTTTTTCTTGATCGTAACTAAGAATGGATTGTAGGGGCCATTGCAAAATGTCGCACAAGCTCTACAAACAAACATCATTCGTTTAGGACAAACCCCTCCCCTCCCCCCTCAACAAATGTTCACAAGTGTGTCATCAACACTATAGTGGTCAAAATACTATGATCAATGCAATGTAAAAACCTTATGAACCTGTTTACTGAGATTATTGTAAACACATTAAAATACGACCAGAAACCCGACACTGTATCTCACATTAGAAGTAAATTTTATCAACTTATCAACATCTCAGTAGTAAATACAGAACCTGTTATCATTGATGGAGAGAAAGTTTTCAAACTTTGTATATCATTTTTGCAGTAAAGTTTAATCGATTAACATCACCATCTCAGTAGTAAATACAGAACCTGTAGTCTTCGAAGATGTGAAAGTTTTCGAAATAGTTTTCAAAGTGAAAAAATGAAATTCAGCAACTCCACAGACACCTGAACCCCCCCCCCCCCATAAACGAAGTTCGTTCATTGAGCTAGTGTGACATTGTGCGATTACCCCTTACTGTAGGATTGAAAATGTAACAAATTTCAAACATTTTGAGAGAATAATATTAATAATCTAACCGCAATAAAACTAGGATTGTTTCTAATTACATACTTTTAGCTACTGATACTCTGTATTTCAGTTTTTTGCACAAAGGACAGGAAATACATGTGTATGGAATTACATTTCACTGAGGATGAAAATATGAAGTTACATTCTATGATTCAATGTACAGGAAACTGTCAATTTAACTTACATTCCATTATTGTGTACAGGAATGCAAAAACCTTACAGATTACTACATAGTAAAAATGTTAGTCATATTTCTGACTAGAGAAAACAGACTATAAAATAGTATAGATAGATAGATAGATAGATAGATAGATAGATAGATAGATAGATAGAGAGATAGATAGATAGATAGATAGACAGACGGACGGACGGACGGACGGACGGACGGACGGACGGACGGACGGACGGACGGATAGATAGATAGATAGATAGATAGATAGATAGATAGATAGATAGATAGATAGATAGATAGATAGATAGATAGATAGATAGGTGGGTAGGTAGATAGATAGATAGATAGATAGACAGACAGACAGACAGACAGACAGACAGACAGACAGACAGACAGACAGACAGACAGACAGACAGACAGACAGATAGATAGATAGATAGATAGATATTGTATGTGCCATGGACTACAGCTAATTTGGTAGTCTAGATACAATGTTTAGTAGTCTATGTGTCCTGGACTATTGATAATTTCAAAAGTCTGAAGGCTAAGCCAACAACACTATGAACAATTTATATCACATGTACATTATAGCAATGTGTAGAAGGCATTCTGGTTTATATAAATTCACCACCCACTTGTTGCTTTTAAATAATACCAAAATGTTACGAAGTTAAACAATAAACAATGCAAAATTTTATTTGTGATTTTTACTAGCAGTATGGCTAAAAACTTTTAGACCTTGAACATTGATGTTATTGTATGACTGACTAAAAACATGACCCCAAATAGAATTCAAACTAACTGAAGTATTCACCAAACAAGTTAATTTTAATTTCCTGTACAGTTATATAGCATACAGTAAACACTTTATCCTTGTCAGTTTGAACTCTGTCTCACCACATTGCATCACATGTCCATCTGTACAACAAACTGTGCCAAATTTAGAAAATAAAATGCAATGGAATGTCACTCATATGTCTTTCCTGTTCAACTTATGTGATAATGAAATTTGTATCATGTAAATACAGTTCAGAATAAGTTATATGAAATAAGAGAGCAAACAAGAGACTTACACATGCTAGGTAGGCAATCAATGGCCCTTACTCATGAACAGTGCCCTCTAGTGGTGGGTAGAAGACTATCAATAGACCTTACCCACGAAGTGTCTTCTAGTGGTGGGATATGGCCGGGCAACCAATAAACCTTTCTGATGAACAATGCCCTCTAGTGGTGGGAAGAGGATAATCAATAGACCTTACCTATGAACCATACCCTCTAGTGGTGGGAAGAGGACAATCAATAGACCTTACCTATGAACCATGCCCTTTAGTCGTTGGTTGTGGGATATCAAAAGACCAGTGCATCTCCAATGGTGCCATATAAAGAGATGTGGGGTTTTACATTGATGGCATTTTCCAGTATAAATGAGATGTGACAGTGGAAACAAGATGTTGTCTGTGACAAAACGACACCCGTTGTATGAGATGCAATGATATATCTCAGACAGTGTTATACAGAGGTGTGGGGTTTCATACTGTACAGTATACTGTACTGACAAGTATACATGTATATTGTTCTAATGAGAAGTGACAGTGACAACAAGATGTTGTCTGTGATGCAGTTGTATTGTTGGCTGAAACGCAACGGTGCACCTCAGACGATGTCGTACAGAGGTGTGTGGTTTTTACATTGTACAATATTGAATTCTGTTGACAGTAAAGTATACACTTGTCTAATGAGAAATGACAGTGAAAACAAGATGTTAAAAGCCTGACTACAAAACTATCTTCTAAAGTTTATTGTCACTGAAGTACAGCTAATCATCCAATCTACCCTGCCTAAATGACCTTTTATCACAGTTTGATGGTATTAATTCACTCACTGACTATCACATCACTTTATATTTAGCTTCCCAACAAGGTGCCTAAAACCAAATCAGTATTTTGCTCTGGTTACGTGTACAAGTTTATTAAACTGCCAATAGACTTGGCTAGCTGGCCAAACAAACTGACACACAAATGACATTCAAGATTGTCAAGCCAAATAGACAACTCTTTGGGCTATGTGCTCATGACCTCAATAAAGTTGGGAGCTACATGTAATACAGGCCAAATAGACAACTCTTTGGGCTAAGTGCTCATGACCTCAATAAAGTTGGGAGCTACATGTAATACAGGCCAAATAGACAACTCTTTGGGCTATGTGCTCATGACCTCAATAAAGTTGGGGGACTCTTTGGGCTATGTACTCATAACCTCAATAAAGTTGGGGGACTCTTTGGGCTATGTGCTCATAACCTCAATGAATTTGGGATCTAATAAAGATGAGGGAACCTGGTAAAATTATATAGTTTTTGTACACATCAATATTAAATGGATTTCAGTTTTAAAACCATGATGTATTTATTTATTTATTTATTTATTTAATAATATTTATTTATTTATTTATTTATTTATTTATTAATTACACCTTTGCAACGGTACATAAAAAGTTATTAAATAAGATAAACATATACAGACACAGAACAAATACACATGACAATACAATCAAACAAAGCAACAAGAAACAAGAATGGTACTCCCCTGTCAAATGTAATCTTGTCAAATCCAGTTTCTCATTCAAGACAGTACATTGTGTATACGTCTTTTATTTTGATTTTAAAACTGTCAGAGATCTAGTAAAATGAAGTTTCCTATTGGTATGTTTCTATTACTTTGGATTTAGAACTCTAGAAGTTACAGCTATTGGGGGATTCTGTAAGGTTTAGGTTCTGTATTATATGTATTGTATACAGTACATTATATCATGTTTCGAGTTCAAAAATCTAGTCACAGGGAATCTGATAAAATTAGTTTCTGATTTACATATAATATGTTTCTATAACTTTGGATTTAGACTCTACATGTAGTTACAGATTGGGGGATTCTGATAAAATTTAGTTTCCTATAAATTTATACCAGGATAGTGTATATTTCTGTTATTTT
This sequence comes from Glandiceps talaboti, assembly GCF_964340395.1. Taxonomy (NCBI): domain Eukaryota; kingdom Metazoa; phylum Hemichordata; class Enteropneusta; family Spengelidae; genus Glandiceps; species Glandiceps talaboti. The sequence continues at coordinate 2,256,862 of NC_135569.1, forward strand.
GAGTCTAGAAATCTACCCGGTAGTTACAGACTGGAGGGGAATCTGATGAAATTAGTTTCTGATTTATATACAGCATGTTTTGGTTATTTTGAGTCTAGAAATCTAGTTACAGACTGGAAGGGAATCTGATGAAATTAGTTTCTGATTTATATACACTATGTTTCTGTTATTTTGAGTCTAGAAATCTAGTTACAGACTGGAGGGGAATCTGATGAAATTAGTTTCTGATTTATATACACTATGTTTCTGTTATTTTGAGTCTAGAAATCTAGTTACAGACTGGAGGGGAATCTGATAAAATTAGTTTCTGATTTATATACAGTATGTTTCTGTTATTTTGAGTCAAGAAATCTAGTTACAGACTGGAGGGGAATCTGATGAAATTAGTTTCTGATTTAAATACACTATGTTTCTCTTATTTTGAGTCTAGAAATCTAGTTACAGACTAGAGGGGAATATGATAAAATTAGTTTCTGATTTATATACACTATGTTTCTCTTATTTTGAGTCTAGATATCTAGTTACAGACTGGAGGGGAATCTGATGAAATTAGTTTCTGATTTATATACACTATGTTTCTGTTATTTTGAGTCTTGAAATCTAGTTACAGACTGGAGGGGAATCTGATAAAATTAGTTTCTGATTTATATACAGCATGTTTTGGTTATTTTGAGTCTAGAAATCTAATTACAGACTGGAGGGAAATCTGATAAAATTACTTTCTGATGTGTTATGTTTCTGTTATTTTGAGTCTAGAAATCTAGTTACAGACTGGAAGGGAATCTGATGAAATTAGTTTCTGATTTATATACACTATGTTTCTGTTATTTTGAGTCAAGAAATCTAGTTACAGACTGGAGGGGAATCTGATGAAATTAGTTTCTGATTTATATACACTATGTTTCGGTTATTTTGAGTCTAGAAATCTAGTTACAGACTGGAGGGGAATCTGATAAAATTAGTTTCTGATTTATATACACTATGTTTCTGTTATTTTGAGTCAAGAAATCTAGTTACAGACTTGAGGGGAACTGATGAAATTAGTTTCTGATTTAAATACACTGTTTCTGTTATTTTGAGTCTAGAAATCTAGTTACAGACTGGAGGGGAATCTGATGAAATTAGTTTCTGATTTAAATACACTATGTTTCTCTTATTTTGAGTCTAGAAATCTAGTTACAGACTGGAGGGGAATCTGATAAAATTAGTTTCTGATTTATATACACTATGTTTCTGTTATTTTGAGTCTAGAAATCTAGTTACAGACTGGAGGGGAATCTGATGAAATTAGTTTCTGATTTATATACACTATGTTTCTGTTATTTTGAGTCTAGAAATCTAGTTACAGACTGGAGGGGAATCTGATGAAATTAGTTTCTGATTTATATACACTATGTTTCTGTTATTTTGAGTCTAGAAATCTAGTTACAGACTGGAGGGAAATCTGATAAAATTAGTTTCTGATTTATATACACTATGTTTCTGTTATTTTGAGTCTAGAAATCTAGTTACAGACTGGAGGGGAATCTGATAAAATTAGTTTCTGATTTATATACACTATGTTTCTGTTATTTTGAGTCTAGAAATCTAGTTACAGACTGGAGGGGAATCTGATAAAATTAGTTTCTGATTTATATACACTATGTTTCTGTTATTTTGAGTCTAGAAATCTAGTTACAGACTGGAGGGGAATCTGATGAAATTAGTTTCTGATTTATATACACTATGTTTCTGTTATTTTGAGTCTAGAAATCTAGTTACAGACTGGAGGGGAATCTGATAAAATTAGTTTCTGATTTATATACACTATGTTTCTGTTATTTTGAGTCTAGAAATCTAGTTACAGACTGGAGGGGAATCTGATGAAATTAGTTTCTGATTTATATACACTATGTTTCTGTTATTTTGAGTCTTGAAATCTAGTTACAGACTGGAGGGGAATCTGATAAAATTAGTTTCTGATTTATATACAGCATGTTTTGGTTATTTTGAGTCTAGAAATCTAATTACAGACTGGAGGGAAATCTGATAAAATTACTTTCTGATGTGTTATGTTTCTGTTATTTTGAGTCTAGAAATCTAGTTACAGACTGGAAGGGAATCTGATGAAATTAGTTTCTGATTTATATACACTATGTTTCTGTTATTTTGTGTCTAGAAATCTAGTTACAGACTGGAGGGGAATCTGATGAAATTAGTTTCTGATTTATATACACTACCGTATGTTTCTGTTATTTTGAGTCTAGAAATCTAGTTACAGACTGGAGGGGAATCTGATGAAATTAGTTTCTGATTTATATACACTATGTTTCTGTTATTTTGAGTCTAGAAATCTAGTTACAGACTGGAGGGGAATCTGATAAAAATTAGTTTCTGATTTATATACAGTATGTTTCTGTTATTTTGAGTCTAGAAATCTGGTTACAGACTGGAGGGGAATCTGATAAAATTAGTTTCTGATTTATATACAGTATGTTTCTGTTATTTTGAGTCTAGAAATCTGGTTACAGACTGGAGGGGAATCTGATAAAATTAGTTTCTGATTTATATTCACTATGTTTCTGTTATTTTGATTTCAGGACCCTAGTGACATATGTTTGTAAAATTTACTGTTTCCTACTTTAACATAATACAAACAGTGTTTTCATTGTGAATGCTAACAAACTTATACCTAATACACAGACTATATTGTAATCCTCCTGTGCTATCGATATTTTATGTACATGTTACAACTCAACAATTTCATCCATTTTAGAATTCTGGAGAATACTACATTTTTAGATACCCTGAGATGTTTATTCCATGCATGAAGACATTACATCTCATATCATATGCATGGAAATATTTTACCCTATGCGTTATTTATACAATGTACAAATACATATATATACAGCATTATATTTCAATAGGCTAAAAAAAACCATTAGATTAATCTAATACTCCTTGCTGTATAAATGTCTTTTTTTCTCATTTCTTCCACACAATAAGATTTATTTTTTAACATATTTATCCGCCATACACATTAAAATTTTACAACCTGACTTACGTAAAGTACAATCATACTGTTTTTTTCCTCTTGTAAGATTTCGAATCCAGCTTAACATTAAATATTTAAAGCTATCACCATCTGCCATAGCAGACATTGTGAATCTTGATACTCCTTGCAAACATTAGTATTTGATTACATGAAATTCTAGTCAGTGATTCTTATGATATTGCTGAATTGACTGAAATTAAATATAGAGTATTCGTATTAATGGTCCGTCCGACGAACATATTACATCAAATTTCACTTATAGATACATATGTACTCTCAGTTCTACTTCACTGATCATGTTACAAGTTGGGTAAGAGAGAGATCAAATTCAAGATGTTGACTTAGATTCTAGACGATAGACTTCATTTGCGGAGACTGTCCTGGTTTATATCAAACCTGTATTAATAATAATAATAATTTATTGTTTAAAGACCACTACACAAACATGTCTCAGCGGTCTGAACATTACAAAATGAGAAAGACTAGCAAAAGAGCAGCAAC